>NC_090651.1:160738390-161023390 GCF_040937935.1 Hyperolius riggenbachi
CAATTGTAATTCTGGAAAATACCAATTGCACTAGCAAAAACCCGGCAATGCAATTTACATGTTCATCGCCGTGCTGTTGCGATTGGCAAAATTGGCACGATTAAATTTTTTAAATCAAAACGTGCCTAATCCAAAAGGGCCCTAATTAGTTGATCTACCTCTAAGATGGTTTATTATATTCTTTTTTGGCAGAGTACTTTGGCTAATCCAATTGGCTAAAAGTAAATCACATTTTGGCCAATAGGATTTTAAGCCGGCCCACCATGGCAAGGTAGACTCTTAGGGCGGGTTGGGGAAAGAGAGTGAGAGAGGAATAGGGGATGGCAGTTTTGAAGAGGGATAAGGGGGATAGGTGGTCATCATGGGTACCACTCTTACACCCTCAAGTGTAAAGTCTGGAAACATGATGACCACCTGATAAATAATTTGGATCCAGTTGGTCCCCCTTAGGCCTGGTTCAACATTGGGATCGCAAAAGGCAAATCACAATTGCCTATGGAGTGTGAATGCATTTTTATCAAGCAATTGTGGCTCCATGTTGCAGTGATTGCGGTTTTTCGAGTCTCATTCCAGAGAATGAGAATGGCATTCTAAGTGCCACCGAAATGTTGCACGCAGTGCACATTTGCGACATATACACACCGCAGGCACTGCAAGGATTTACCACAGTGCTTTGCTGAATACCGGCTATCAGCAAAGAGCAGAAATGCTCCCCACCAAAAGCACACCAAGTGTGAACTGGCCCTTGAGAGAATTAGATTGGTGATTACAAATTGTTGCAACCGGCAGTGTAGAACTCAGGGGCATATTTAAAATGATTTCAATATACCCCCAAGTTCTACTTATGGCCTCCTCCTCCCCACAGCCATACCAATACTCACCAAAAAGTTACAAAGCATAGAAGCGCAAACAAAACCAAAAAGATGCAGGCCAACAATAGTAATTCTGGAAAATACCAATTGCACTAGCAAAAACCCGGCAATGCAATTTACATGTTCATCGCCGTGCTGTTGCTATTGGCACAATTCAATTTTTTTAATCGAAACGTGCCTAATCCAAAAGGGCCCTAATTAGTTGATCTACCTCTAAGATGGTTTATTATATTCTTTTTTGGCAGAGTAGTTTGGCTAATCCAATTGGCTAAAAGTAAATCACATTTTGGCCAGTAGGATTTTAAGCCGGCCCACCATGGCAAGGTAGACTCTTAGGGCGGGTTGGGGAAAGGGAGTGAGAGAGGAATAGGGGATGGCAGTTTTGAAGAGGGATAAGGGGGATAGGTGGTCATCATGGGTACCACTTTTACACCCTCAAGTGTAAAGTCTGGAAACATTACGACCACCTGATAAATAATTGGGATCCAGTTGGTCCCTCTTAGGCCTGGTTCAACATTGGGATTGCAAAGGGCAAACGTCTGTGGAGTGTGTTCGCATTTTTACCAAGCAATTGTGGCTCCATGTTGCAGTGATTGCGTTTTTCGAGTCGCATTCCAGAGAATGAGAATGGCATTCTAACTGCCACCGAAATGTTGCACGCAGTACACCTTTGCGACATATGCACACCGCAGGCACTGCAAGGATTTACCACAGTGCTTTGCTGAATACCGGCTATCAGCAAAGAGCAGAAATGCTACCCACCAAAAGCACACCAAATGTGAACTCGTCCTTGAGAGAATTTGATTGGTGATTACAAATTGTTGCAACCTGCAGTGTAGAACTCAGGGGCATATTTAAAATGATTTAAATATACCCCCAAGTTCTACTTATGGCCTCCTCCTCCCCACAGCCATACCAATCCTCACCAAAAAGTTACAAAGCATAGAAGCGCAAACAAAACCAAATAGATGCAGGCCAACAATTGTAATTCTGGAAAATACCAATTGCACTAGCAAAAACCCGGCAATGCAATTTACATATTCATCGCCGTGCTGTTGCTATTGGCAAAATTGGCACGATTACTTTTTTTAATCGAAACGTGCCTAATCCAAAAGGGCCTTAATTAGTTGATCTACCTCTAAGATGGTTTATTATATTCTTTTTTGGCAGAGTACTTTGGCTAATCCAATTGGTTAAAAGTAAATCACATTTTGGCCAATAGGATTTTAAGCCGGCCCACCATGGCAAGGTAGACTCTTAGGGCGGGTTGGGGAAAGGGAGTGAGAGAGGAATAGGGGATGGCAGTTTTGAAGAGGGATACGGGAGATAGGTGGTCATCATGGGTACCACTTTTACACCCTCAAGTGTAAAGTCTGGAAACATTACGACCACCTGATAAATAATTGGGATCCAGTTGGTCCCCCTTAGGCTTGGTTCAACATTGGGATCACAAAAGGCAAATAACAATCGCCTATGGTGTGTGATTGCACTTTTACCAAGCAATTGTGGCTCCATGTTGCAGTAATTGCGTTTTTCGAGTCTCATTCCAGAGAATGAGAATGGCATTC
Source organism: Hyperolius riggenbachi (assembly GCF_040937935.1). Taxonomy (NCBI): domain Eukaryota; kingdom Metazoa; phylum Chordata; class Amphibia; order Anura; family Hyperoliidae; genus Hyperolius; species Hyperolius riggenbachi. Next base: position 160,740,831 of record NC_090651.1, read on the forward strand.
TAACTGCCACCGAAATGTTGCACGCAGTGCACCTTTGCGACATATGCACACCGCAGGCACTGCAAGGATTTACCACAGTGCTTTGCTGAATAACGGCTATCAGCAAAGAGCAGAAACGCTCCCCACCAAAAGGACACAAAGTGTGAATTCATCCTTGAGAGAATTTGATTGGTGATTACAAATTGTTGCAACCTGCAGTGTAGAACTCAGGGGCATATTTAAAATGATTTAAATATACCTACAAGTTCTGCTTATGGCCTCCTCCTCCCCACAGCCATACCAATCCTCACCATAAAGTTACAAAGCATAGAAGCGCAAACAAAACAAAAAAGATACAGGCCGACAATTGTAATTCTGGAAAACACCAATTGCACTAGCAAAAACCCGGCAATGCAATTTATACGTTCATCGCCGTGCTGTTGCTACTGGCAAAATGGGCACGATACAATTTTTTTAATCGAAACGTGCCTAATCCAAACGGGCCCTAATTAGTTGATCTACCTCTAAGATGGTTTATTATATTCTTTTTTTTGCAGAGTACTTTGGCTAATCCAGTTGGCTAAAAGTAAATCACATTTTGGCCAATAGGATTGTAAGCCGGCCCACCATGGCAAGGTAGACTCTTAGGGCGGGTTGGGGGAAGAGAGTGAGAGAAGTATAGGGGATGGCAGTTTTGAAGAGGGATAAGGGGGATAGGTGGTCATCATGGGTATCACTCTTACACCCTCAAGTGTAAAGTCTGGAAACACGACGACCACCTGATAAATAATTGGGATCCAGTTGGTCCCTCTTAGGCCTGGTTCAACATTGGGATTGCAAAATGCAAAAGGCAAACGTATGTGGAGTGTGTTTGCATTTTTACCAAGCTATTGTGGCTCCATGTTGCAGTGATTGCATTTTTCGAGTCTCACTCCAGAGAATGAGAATGGCATTCTAACTGCCACCGAAATGTTGCACGCAGTGCACCTTTGTGACATATGCACACCGCAGGCACTGCAAGGATTTACCACAGTGCTTTGCTGAATAACGGCTATCAGCAAAGAGCAGAAATGCTACCCACCAAAAGCACACCAAATGTGAACTCGTCCTTGAGAGAATTTGATTGGTGATTACAAATTGTTGCAACCTGCAGTGTAGAACTCAGGGGCATATTTAAAATGATTTAAATATACCCCCAAGTTCTACTTATGGCCTCCTCCTCCCCACAGCCATACCAATTCTCACCAAAAAGTTACAAAGCATAGAAGCGCAAACAAAACCAAATAGATGCAGGCCAACAATTGTAATTCTGGAAAATACCAATTGCACTAGCAATAACCCGGCAATGCAATTTACATGTTCATCGCCGTACTGTTGCTATTGGCAAAATTGGCACAATTACATTTTTTTAATCGAAAAGTGTCTAATCCAAAAGGGCCCTAATTAGTTGATCTACCTCTAAGATGGTTTATTATATTCTTTTTTGGCAGAGTACTTTGGCTAATCCAATTGGCTAAAAGTAAATCACATTTTGGCCTGTAGGATTTTAAGCCAGCCCACCATGGCAAGGTAGACTCTTAGGGCGGGTTGGGGAAAGGGAGTGAGAGAGGAATAGGGGATGGCAGTTTTGAAGAGGGATAAGAGGGATAGGTGGTCATCATGGGTACCACTTTTACACCCTCAAGTGTAAAGTCTGGAAACATTACGAACACCTGATAAATAATTGGGATCCAGTTGGTCCCCCTTAGGCTTGGTTCAACATTGGGATCACAAAAGGTAAATCACAATCGCCTATGGAGTGTGATTGCATTTTTACCAAGCAATTGTGGCTCCATGTTGCAGTGATTGCGTTTTTCGAGTCTCAATCCAGAGAATGAGAATGGCATTCTAACTGCCACCGAAATGTTGCACGCAGTGCACCTTTGCGACATATGCACACCGCAGGCACTGCAAGGATGTACCACAGTGCTTTGCTGAATACCGGCTATCAGCAAAGAGCAGAAACGCTCCCCACCAAAAGCACACAAAGTGTGAACTCGTCCTTGAGAGAATTTGATTGGTGATTACAAATAGTTGCAACCTGCAGTGTAGAACTCAGGGGCATATTTAAAATGATGTAAATATACCCCCAAGTTCTACTTATGGCTTCCTTCTCCCCACAGCCATACCAATCCTCACCAAAAAGTTACAAAGCATAGAAGCACAAACAAAACAAAAAAGATGCAGGCCGACAATTGTAATTCTGGAAAACACCAACTGCCCTAGCAGAAACCCGGCAATGCAATTTATACGTTCATCGCCGTGCTGTTGCTACTGGCAAAAAGGGCACGATACAATTTTTTTAATCGAAACGTGCCTAATCCAAACGGGCCCTAATTAGTTGATCTACCTCTAAGATGGTTTATTATATTCTTTTTTTTGCAGAGTACTTTGGCTAATCCAGTTGGCTAAAAGTAAATCACATTTTGGCCAATAGGATTGTAAGCCGGCCCACCATGGCAAGGTAGACTCTTAGGGAGGGTTGGGGGAAGAGAGTGAGAGAAGTATAGGGGATGGCAGTTTTGAAGAGGGATAAGGGGGATAGGTGGTCATCATGGGTACCACTCTTACACCCTCAAGTGTAAAGTCTGGAAACACGACGACCACCTGATAAATAATTGGGATCCAGTTGGTCCCCCTTAGGCCTGGTTCAACATTGGAATTGCAAAATGCAAAAGGCAAACGTCTGTGGAGTGTATTTGCATTTTTACCAAGCTATTGTGGCTCCATGTTGCAGTGATTGCGTTTTTCGAGTCTCATTCCAGAGAATGAGAATGGCATTCTAAGTGCAACCGAAATGTTGCACGCAGTGCACATTTGCGACATATACACACCGCAGGCACTGCAAGGATTTACCACAGTGCTTTGCTGAATACCGGCTATCAGTAAAGAGCAGAAACGCTACCCACCAAAAGCACACCAAGTGTGAACTGGCCCTTGAGAGAATTTGATTGGTGATTACAAATTGTTGCAACCTGCAGTGTAGAACTCAGGGGCATATTTAAAATGATTTCAATATACCCCCAAGTTCTACTTATGGCCTCCTCCTCCCCACAGCCATACCAATCCTCACCAAAAAGTTACAAAGCATAGAAGCGCAAACAAAACGAAATAGATGCAGGCCAACAATTGTAATTCTGGAAAATACCAATTGCACTAGCAAAAACCCGGCAATGCAATTTACATGTTCATCGCCGTGCTGTTGCTATTGGCAAAATTGGCACGATTACATTTTTTTAATCGAAACGTGCCTAATCCAAAAGGGCCCTAATTAGTTGATCTACCTCTAAGATGGTTGATTATATTCTTTTTTGGCAGAGTACTTTGGCTAATCCAATTGGCTAAAAGTAAATCACATTTTGGACAATAGGATTTTAAGCCGGCCCACCATGGCAAGGTAGACTCTTAGGGCGGGTTGGGGAAAGGGAGTGAGAGAGGAATAGGAGATGGCAGTTTTGAAGAGGGATAAGGGGGATAGGTGGTCATCATGGGTACCACTTTTACACCCTCAAGTGTAAAGTCTGGAAAGATTACGACCACCTGATAAATAATTGGGATCCAGTTGGTCCCCCTTAGGCTTGGTTCAACATTGGGATTGCAAAAGGCAAATCACAATCGCCTATGGAGTGTGATTGCATTTTTTACCAAGCAATTGTGGCTCCATGTTGCAGTGATTGCGTTTTTCGAGTCTCAATCCAGAGAATGAGAATGGCATTCTAACTGCCACCGAAATGTTGCACGCAGTGCACCTTTCCGACATATGCACACCGCAGGCACTGCAAGGATGTACCACAGTGCTTTGCTGAATACCGGCTATCAGCAAAGAGCAGAAACGCTCCCCACCAAAAGCACACAAAGTGTGAACTCGTCCTTGAGAGAATTTGATTGGTGATTACAAATTGTTGCAACCTGCAGTGTAGAACTCAGGGGCATATTTAAAATGATTTAAATATACCTACAAGTTCTGCTTATGGCCTCCTCCTCCCCACAGCCATACCAATCCTCACCAAAAAGTTACAAAGCATAGAAGCGCAAACAAAACAAAAAAGATGCAGGCCGACAATTGTAATTCTGGAAAACACCAATTTGCACTAGCGAAAACCCGGCAATGCAATTTATACGTTCATCGCCGTGCTGTTGCTACTGGCAAAATGGGCACGATACAATTTTTTTAATCGAAACGTGCCTAATCCAAAAGGCCCCTAATTAGTTGATCTACCTCTAAGATGGTTTATTATATTCTTTTTTTTGGGCAGAGTACTTTGGCTGATCCAGTTGGCTAAAAGTAAATCACATTTTGGATAATAGGATTGTAAGCCGGCCCACCATGGCAAGGTAGACTCTTAGGGCGGGTTAGGTGAAGAGAGTGAGAGAAGTATAGGGGATGGCAGTTTTGAAGAGGGATAAGGGGGATAGGTGGTCATCATGGGTATCACTCTTACACCCTCAAGTGTAAAGTCTGGAAACACGACGACCACCTGATAAATAATTGGGATCCAGTTGGTCCCTCTTAGGCCTGGTTCAACATTGGGATTGCAAAATGCAAAAGGCAAACGTATGTGGAGTGTGTTTGCATTTTTACCAAGCTATTGTGGCTCCATGTTGCAGTGATTGCATTTTTCGAGTCTCACTCCAGAGAATGAGAATGGCATTCTAACTGCCACCGAAATGTTGCACGCAGTGCACCTTTGTGACATATGCACACCGCAGGCACTGCAAGGATTTACCACAGTGCTTTGCTGAATAACGGCTATCAGCAAAGAGCAGAAATGCTACCTACCAAAAGCACACCAAATGTGAACTCGTCCTTGAGAGAATTTGATTGGTGATTACAAATTGTTGCAACCTGCAGTGTAGAACTCAGGGGCATATTTAAAATGATTTAAATATACCCCCAAGTTCTACTTATGGCCTCCTCCTCCCCACAGCCATACCAATTCTCACCAAAAAGTTACAAAGCATAGAAGCGCAAACAAAACCAAATAGATGCAGGCCAACAATTGTAATTCTGGAAAATACCAATTGCACTAGCAATAACCCGGCAATGCAATTTACATGTTCATCGCCGTACTGTTGCTATTGGCAAAATTGGCACAATTACATTTTTTTAATCGAAACGTGCCTAATCCAAAAGGGCCCTAATTAGTTGATCTACCTCTAAGATGGTTTATTATATTCTTTTTTGGCAGAGTACTTTGGCTAATCCAATTGGCTAAAAGTAAATCACATTTTGGCCTGTAGGATTTTAAGCCAGCCCACCATGGCAAGGTAGACTCTTAGGGCGGGTTGGGGAAAGGGAGTGAGAGAGGAATAGGGGATGGCAGTTTTGAAGAGGGATAAGGGGGATAGGTGGTCATCATGGGTACCACTTTTACACCCTCAAGTGTAAAGTCTGGAAACATTACGAACACCTGATAAATAATTGGGATCCAGTTGGTCCCCCTTAGGCTTGGTTCAACATTGGGATCACAAAAGGTAAATCACAATCGCCTATGGAGTGTGATTGTATTTTTACCAAGCAATTGTGGCTCCATGTTGCAGTGATTGCGTTTTTCGAGTCTCAATCCAGAGAATGAGAATGGCATTCTAACTGCCACCGAAATGTTGCACGCAGTGCACCTTTGCGACATATGCACACCGCAGGCACTGCAAGGATGTACCACAGTGCTTTGCTGAATACCGGCTATCAGCAAAGAGCAGAAACGCTCCCCACCAAAAGCACACAAAGTGTGAACTCGTCCTTGAGAGAATTTGATTGGTGATTACAAATAGTTGCAACCTGCAGTGTAGAACTCAGGGGCATATTTAAAATGATTTAAATATACCCCCAAGTTCTACTTATGGCTTCCTTCTCCCCACAGCCATACCAATCCTCACCAAAAAGTTACAAAGCATAGAAGCACAAACAAAACAAAAAAGATGCAGGCCGACAATTGTAATTCTGGAAAACACCAACTGCACTAGCAGAAACCCGGCAATGCAATTTATACGTTCATCGCCGTGCTGTTGCTACTGGCAAAATGGGCACGATACAATTTTTTTAATCGAAACGTGCCTAATCCAAACGGGCCCTAATTAGTTGATCTACATCTAAGATGGTTTATTATATTCTTTTTTTTGCAGAGTACTTTGGCTAATCCAGTTGGCTAAAAGTAAATCACATTTTGGCCAATAGGATTGTAAGCCGGCCCACCATGGCAAGGTAGACTCTTAGGGCGGGTTGGGGGAAGAGAGTGAGAGAAGTATAGGGGATGGCAGTTTTGAAGAGGGATAAGGGGGATAGGTGGTCATCATGGGTACCACTCTTACACCCTCAAGTGTAAAGTCTGGAAACACGACGACCACCTGATAAATAATTGGGATCCAGTTGGTCCCCCTTAGGCCTGGTTCAACATTGGAATTGCAAAATGCAAAAGGCAAACGTCTGTGGAGTGTATTTGCATTTTTACCAAGCTATTGTGGCTCCATGTTGCAGTGATTGCGTTTTTCGAGTCTCATTCCAGAGAATGAGAATGGCATTCTAAGTGCAACCGAAATGTTGCACGCAGTGCACATTTGCGACATATACACACCGCAGGCACTGCAAGGATTTACCACAGTGCTTTGCTGAATACCGGCTATCAGTAAAGAGCAGAAACGCTACCCACCAAAAGCACACCAAGTGTGAACTGGCCCTTGAGAGAATTTGATTGGTGATTACAAATTGTTGCAACCTGCAGTGTAGAACTCAGGGGCATATTTAAAATGATTTCAATATACCCCCAAGTTCTACTTATGGCCTCCTCCTCCCCACAGCCATACCAATCCTCACCAAAAAGTTACAAAGCATAGAAGCGCAAACAAAACGAAATAGATGCAGGCCAACAATTGTAATTCTGGAAAATACCAATTGCACTACCAAAAACCCGGCAATGCAATTTACATGTTCATCGCCGTGCTGTTGCTATTGGCAAAATTGGCACGATTACATTTTTTTAATCGAAACGTGCCTAATCCAAAAGGGCCCTAATTAGTTGATCTACCTCTAAGATGGTTGATTATATTCTTTTTTGGCAGAGTACTTTGGCTAATCCAATTGGCTAAAAGTAAATCACATTTTGGACAATAGGATTTTAAGCCGGCCCACCATGGCAAGGTAGACTCTTAGGGCAGGTTGGGGAAAGGGAGTGAGAGAGGAATAGGAGATGGCAGTTTTGAAGAGGGATAAGGGGGATAGGTGGTCATCATGGGTACCACTTTTACACCCTCAAGTGTAAAGTCTGGAAAGATTACGACCACCTGATAAATAATTGGGATCCAGTTGGTCCCCCTTAGGCTTGGTTCAACATTGGGATTGCAAAAGGCAAATCACAATCGCCTATGGAGTGTGATTGCATTTTTACCAAGCAATTGTGGCTCCATGTTGCAGTGATTGCGTTTTTCGAGTCTCAATCCAGAGAATGAGAATGGCATTCTAACTGCCACCGAAATGTTGCACGCAGTGCACCTTTGCGACATATGCACACCGCAGGCACTGCAAGGATGTACCACAGTGCTTTGCTGAATACCGGCTATCAGCAAAGAGCAGAAACGCTCCCCACCAAAAGCACACAAAGTGTGAACTCGTCCTTGAGAGAATTTGATTGGTGATTACAAATTGTTGCAACCTGCAGTGTAGAACTCAGAGGCATATTTAAAATGATTTAAATATACCTACAAGTTCTGCTTATGGCCTCCTCCTCCCCACAGCCATACCAATCCTCACCAAAAAGTTACAAAGCATAGAAGCGCAAACAAAACAAAAAAGATGCAGGCCGACAATTGTAATTCTGGAAAACACCAATTGCACTAGCGAAAACCCGGCAATGCAATTTATACGTTCATCGCCGTGCTGTTGCTACTGGCAAAATGGGCACGATACAATTTTTTTAATCGAAACGTGCCTAATCCAAAAGGGCCCTAATTAGTTGATCTACCTCTAAGATGGTTTATTATATTCTTTTTTTTGGGCAGAGTACTTTGGCTGATCCAGTTGGCTAAAAGTAAATCACATTTTGGATAATAGGATTGTAAGCCGGCCCACCATGGCAAGGTAGACTCTTAGGGCGGGTTGGGGGAAGGGAGTGAGAGAAGTATAGGGGATGGCAGTTTTGAATAGGGATAAGGGGGATAGGTGGTCATCATGGGTACCACTCTTACACCCTCAAGTGTACAGTCTGGAAACACGACGACCACCTGATAAATAATTGGGATCCAGTTGGTCCCTCTTAGGCCTGGTTCAACATTGGGATTGCAAAAGGCAAAAGGCAAACGTCTGTGGAGTGTGTTCGCATTTTTACCAAGCAATTGTGGCTCCATGTTGCAGTAATTGCGTTTTTCGAGTCTCATTCCAGAGAATGAGAATGGCATTCTAAGTGCCACCGAAATGTTGCACGCAGTGCACCTTTGCGACATATGCACACCGTAGGCACTGCAAGGATTTACCACAGTGCTTTGCTGAATACCGGCTATCAGCAAAGAGCAGAAATGCTACCCACCAAAAGCACACCAAATGTGAACTCGTCCTTGAGAGAATTTGATTGGTGATTACAAATTGTTGCAACCTGCAGTGTAGAACTCAGGGGCATATTTAAAATGATTTAAATATACCCCCAAGTTCTACTTATGGCCTCCTCCTCCCCACAGCCATACCAATCCTCACCAAAAAGTTACAAAGCATAGAAGCGCAAACAAAACCAAAAAGATGCAGGCCGACAATTGTAATTCTGGAAAACACCAATTGCACTAGCAAAAACCCGGCAATGCAATTTACATGTTCATCGGCGTGCTGTTGCTATTGGCAAAATTGGCACGATTACATTTTTTTAATCTAAACGTGCCTAATCCAAAAGGGCCCTAATTAGTTGATCTACCTCTAAGATGGTTTATTATATTCTTTTTTGGCAGAGTACTTTGGCTAATCCAATTGGCTAAAAGTAAATCACATTTTGGCCAATAGGATTTTAAGCCGGCCCACCATGGCAAGGTAGACTCTTAGGGCGGGTTGGGGAAAGGGAGTGAGAGAGGAATAGGGGATGGCAGTTTTGAAGAGGGATAAGGGGGATAGGTGGTCATCATGGGTACCACTTTTACACCCTCAAGTGTAAAGTCTGGAAAGATTACGACCACCTGATAAATAATTGGGATCCAGTTGATCCCCCATAGGCTTGGTTCAACATTGGGATCACAAAAGGCAAATCACAATCGCCTATGGAGTGTGATTGCATTTTTACCAAGCAATTGTGGCTCCATGTTGCAGTGATTGCGTTTTTCGAGTCTCATTCCAGAGAATGAGAATGGCAGTCTAACTGCCACCGAAATGTTGCACGCAGTGCACCTTTGCGACATATGCACACCACAGGCACTGCAAGGATTTACCACAGTGCTTTGCTGAATACCGGCTATCAGCAAAGAGCAGAAACGCTCCCCACCAAAAGCACACAAAGTGTGAATTCGTCCTTGAGAGAATTTGATTGGTGATTACAAATTGTTGCAACCTGCAGTGTAGAACTCAGGGGCATATTTAAAATGATTTAAATATACCTACACGTTCTGCTTATGGCCTCCTCCTCCCCACAGCCATACCAGTCCTCACCAAAAAGTTACAAAGCATAGAAGCACAAACAAAACAAAAAACATGCAGGCCGACAATTGTAATTCTGGAAAACACCAATTGCACTAGCAAAAACCCGGCAATGCATTGTATACGTACATCGCCGTGCTGTTGCTACTGGCAAAATGGGCACGATACAATTTTTTTAATCGAAACGTGCCTAATCCAAACAGGCCCTAATTAGTTGATCTACCTCTAAGATGGTTTATTATATTCTTTTTTTTGCAGAGTACTTTGGCTAATCCAGTTGGCTAAAAGTAAATCACATTTTGGCCAATAGGATTGTAAGCCGGCCCACCATGGCAAGGTAGACTCTTAGGGCGGGTTGGGGGAAGAGAGTGAGAAAAGTATAGGGGATGGCAGTTTTGAAGAAGGATAAGGGGGATAGGTGGTCATCATGGGTACCACTCTTACACCCTCAAGTGTAAAGTCTGGAAACACGACGACCACCTATTAAATAATTGGGATCCAGTTGGTCCCTCTTAGGCCTGGTTCAACATTGGGATTGCAAAATGCAAAAGGCAAACGTCTGTGGAGTGTGTTTGCATTTTTACCAAGCTATTGTGGCTCCATGTTGCAGTTATTGCGTTTTTCGAGTCTCATTCCAGAGAATGAGAATGGCATTCTAAGTGCCACCGAAATGTTGCACGCAGTGCACATTTGCGACATATACACACCGCAGGCACTGCAAGGATTTACCACAGTGCTTTGCTGAATACCGGCTATCAGTAAAGAGCAGAAACTCTCCCCACCAAAAGCACACCAAGTGTGAACTGGCCCTTCAGAGAATTTGATTGGTGATTAAAAATTGTTGCAACCTGCAGTGTAGAACTCAGGGGCATATTTAAAATGATTTAAATATACCCCCAAGTTCTACTTATGGCCTCCTCCTCCCCACAGCCATACCAATCCTCACCAAAAAGTTACAAAGCATAGAAGCGCAAACAAAACCAAATAGATGCAGGCCAACAATTGTAATTCTGGAAAATACCAAATGCACTAGCAAAAACCCGGCAATGCAATTTACATGTTCATCGCCGTACTGTTGCTATTGGCAAAATTGGCACAATTACATTTTTTTAATCGAAACGTGCCTAGTCCAAAAGGGCCCTAATTAGTTGATCTACCTCTAAGATGGTTCATTATATTCTTTTTTGGCAGAGTACTTTGGCTAATCCAATTGGCTAAAAGTAAATCACATTTTGGCCAGTAGGATTTTAAGCCGGCCCACCATGGCAAGGTAGACTCTTAGGGCGGGTTAGGGAAAGGGAGTGAGAGAGGAATAGGGGATGGCAGTTTTGAAGAGGGATAAGGGGGATAGGTGGTCATCATGGGTACCACTTTTACACCCTCAAGTGTAAAGTCTGGAAACATTACGACCACCTGATAAATAATTGGGATCCAGTTGGTCCCCCTTAGGCTTGGTTCAACATTGGGATCACAAAAGGCAAATAACAATCGCCTATGGTGTGTGATTGCACTTTTACCAAGCAATTGGGGCTCCATGTTGCAGTGATTGCGTTTTTCGAGTCTCATTCCAGAGAATGAGAATGGCATTCTAACTGCCACCGAAATGTTGCACGCAGTGCACCTTTGCGACATATGCACACCGCAGGCACTGCAAGGATTTACCACAGTGCTTTGCTGAATACCGGCTATCAGCAAAGAGCAGAAACGCTCCCCACCAAAAGGACACAAAGTGTGAATTCGTCCTTGAGAGAAATTGATTGGTGATTACAAATTGTTGCAACCTGCAGTGTAGAACTCAGGGGCATATTTAAAATGATTTAAATATACCTACAAGTTCTGCTTATGGCCTCCTCCTCCCCACAGCCATACCAATCCTCACCAAAAAGTTACAAAGCATAGAAGCGCAAACAAAACAAAAAAGATGCAGGCCGACAATTGTAATTCTGGAAAACACCAATTGCACTAGCAAAAACCCGGCAATGCAATTTATACGTTCATTGCCGTGCTTTTGCTATTGGCAAAATGGGCACGATACAATTTTTTTAATCGAAACGTGCCTAATCCAAACGGGGCCTAATTAGTTGATCTACCTCTAAGATGGTTTATTATATTCTTTTTTTTGCAGAGTACTTTGGCTAATCCAGTTGGCTAAAAGTAAATCACATTTTGGCCAATAGGATTGTAAGCCGGCCCACCATGGCAAGGTAGACTCTTAGGGCGGGTTGGGGGAAGAGAGTGAGAAAAGTATAGGGGATGGCAGTTTTGAAGAAGGATAAGGGGGATAGGTGGTCATCATGGGTACCACTCTTACACCCTCAAGTGTAAAGTCTGGAAACACGACGACCACCTGATAAATAATTGGGATCCAGTTGGTCCCTCTTAGGCCTGGTTCAACATTGGGATTGCAAAATGCAAAAGGCAAACGTCTGTGGAGTGTGTTTGCATTTTTACCAAGCTATTGTGGCTCCATGTTGCAGTGATTGCATTTTTCGAGTCTCACTCCAGAGAATGAGAATGGCATTCTAACTGCCACCGAAATGTTGCACGCAGTGCACCTTTGTGACATATGCACACCGCAGGCACTGCAAGGATTTACCACATTGCTTTGCTGAATACCGGCTATCAGCAAAGAGCAGAAATGCTACCCACCAAAAGCACACCAAATGTGAACTCGTCCTTGAGAGAATTTGATTGGTGATTACAAATTCTACTTATGGCCCCCTCCTCCCCACAGCCATACCAATCCTCACCAAAAAGTTACAAAGCATAGAAGCGCAAACAAAACCAAAAAGATGCAGGCCGACAATTGTAATTCTGGAAAACACCAATTGCACTAGCAAAAACCCGGTAATGCAGTTTATACGTTCATCGCCATGCTGTTGCTATTGGCAAAATGGGCACGATACAATTTTTTAAATCGAAACGTGCCTAATCCAAAAGGGCCCTAATTAGTTGATCTACCTCTAAGATGGTTTATTATATTCTTTTTTGGCAGAGTACTTTGGCTAATCCAATTGGCTAAAAGTAAATCACATTGTGGACAATAGGATTTTAAGCCGGCCCACCATGGCAAGGTAGACTCTTAGGGCGGGTTGGGGAAAGGGAGTGAGAGAGAAATAGGGGGTGGCAGTTTTGAAGAGGGATAAGGGGGATAGGTGGTCATCATGGGTACCACTTTTACACCCTCAAGTGTAAAGTCTGGAAACATTACGACCACCTGATAAATAATTGGGATCCAGTTGGTCCCCCTTAGGCTTGGTTCAACATTGGGATCACAAAAGGCAAATCACAATCGCCTATGGAGTGTGATTGCATTTTTACCAAGCAATTGTGGCTCCATGTTGTAGTGATTGCGTTTTTCGAGTCTCATTCCAGAGAATGAGAATGGCATTCTAACTGCCACCAAAATGTTGCGCGCAGTGCACCTTTGCGACATATGCACACCGCAGGCACTGCAAGGATTTACCACAGTGCTTTGCTGAATACCGGCTATCAGCAAAGAGCAGAAACGCTCCCCACCAAAAGCACACAAAGTGTGAACTCGTCCTTGAGAGAATTTGATTGGTGATTACAAATTGTTGCAACCTGCAGTGTAGAACTCAGGGGCATATTTAAAATGATTTAAATATACCTACAAGTTCTGCTTATGGCCTCCTCCTCCCCACAGCCATACCAATCCTCACCAAAAAGCTACAAAGCATAGAAACGCAAATAAAACAAAAAGATGCAGGCCGACAATTGTAATTCTGGAAAATACAAATTGCACTAGCAAAAACCCGGCAATGCAATTTACACGTTCATCGCCGTGCTGTTGCTATTGGCAAAATAGTCACGATACAATTTTTTTATCGAAACGTGCCTAATCCAAAAGGGCCCTAATTAGTTGATCTACCTCTAAGATGGTTTATTATATTCTTTTTTGGCAGAGTACTTTGGCTAATCCAATTGGCTAAAAGTAAATCACATTTTGGCCAGTACAATTTTAAGCCAGCCCACCATGGCAAGGTAGACTCTTAGGGCGGTTAGGGGAAAGGGAGTGAGAGAGGAATAGGGGATGGCAGTTTTGAAGAGGGATAAGGGGGATAGGTGGTCATCATGGGTACCACTTTTACACCCTCAAGTGTAAAGTCTGGAAACATTACGACCACCTGATAAATTATTGGGATCCAGTTGGTCCCCCTTAGGCTTGGTTCAACATTGGGATTGCAAAAGGCAAATCACAATCGTCTATGGAGTGTGTTTGCAGTTTTACCAAGCAATTGTGGCTCCATGTTGCAGTGATTGCGTTTTTCGAGTCTCATTCCAGAGAATGAGAATGGCATTCTAACTGCCACCGAAATGTTGCACGCAGTGCACCTTTGCGACATATGCACACCGTAGGCACTGCAAGGATTTACCACAGTGCTTTGCTGAATACCGGCTATCAGCAAAGAGCAGAAATGCTACCCACCAAAAGCACACCAAATGTGAACTCGTCCTTGAGAGAATTTGATTGGTGATTACAAATTGTTGCAACCTGCAGTGTAGAACTCAGGGGCATATTTAAAATGATTTAAATATACCCCCAAGTTCTACTTATGGCTTCCTTCTCCCCACAGCCATACCAATCCTCACCAAAAAGTTACAAAGCATAGAAGCGCAAACAAAACCAAATAGATGCAGGCCAACAATTGTAATTCTGGAAAATACCAATTGCACTAGCAAAAACCCGGCAATGCAATTTACATGTTCATCGCCGTGCTGTTGCTATTGGCAAAATTGGCACGATTACATTTTTTTAATCGAAACGTGCCTAATCCAAAAGGGCCCTAATTAGTTGATCTACCTCTAAGATGGTTGATTATATTCTTTTTTGGCAGAGTACTTTGGCTAATCCAATTGGCTAAAAGTAAATCAGATTTTGGACAATAGGATTTTAAGCCGGCCCACCATGGCAAGGTAGACTCTTAGGGCGGGTTGGGGAAAGGGAGTGAGAGAGGAATAGGAGATGGCAGTTTTGAAGAGGGATAAGGGGGATAGGTGGTCATCATGGGTACCACTTTTACACCCTCAAGTGTAAAGTCTGGAAACATTACAACCACCTGATAAATAATTGGGATCCAGTTGGTCCCCCTTAGGCTTGGTTCAACATTGGGATTGCAAAAGGCAAATCACAATCGCCTATGGAGTGTGACTGCATTTTTACCAAGCAATTGTGGCTCCATGTTGCAGTGATTGCGTTTTTCGAGTCTCATTCCAGAGAATGAGAATGGCATTCTAACTGCCACCGAAATGTTGCACGCAGTGCACCTTTGCGACATATGCACACCGCAGGCACTGCAAGGATTTACCACAGTGCTTTGCTGAATACCGGCTATCAGCAAAGAGCAGAAACGCTCCCCACCAAAAGCACACAAAGTGTGAACTCGTCCTTGAGAGAATTTGATTGGTGATTACAAATTGTTGCAACCTGCAGTGTAGAACTCAGGGGCATATTTAAAATGATTTAAATATACCTACAAGTTCTGCTTATGGCCTCCTCCTCCCCACAGCCATACCAATCCTCACCAAAAAGTTACAAAGCATAGAAGCGCAAACAAAACAAAAAAGATGCAGGCCGACAATTGTAATTCTGGAAAACACCAATTGCACTAGCAAAAACCCGGCAATGCAATTTATACGTTCATCGCCGTGCTGTTGCTACTGGCAAAATGGGCACGATACAATTTTTTTAATCGAAACGTGCCTAATCCAAAAGGGCCCTAATTAGTTGATCTACCTCTAAGATGGTTTATTATATTTTTTTTTTGGGCAGAGTACTTTGGCTGATCCAGTTGGCTAAAAGTAAATCACATTTTGGATAATAGGATTGTAAGCCGGCCCACCATGGCAAGGTAGACTCTTAGGGCGGGTTGGGGGAAGGGAGTGAGAGAAGTATAGGGGATGGCAGTTTTGAATAGGGATAAGGGGGATAGGTGGTCATCATGGGTACCACTCTTACACCCTCAAGTGTACAGTCTGGAAACACGACGAACACCTGATAAATAATTGGGATCCAGTTGGTCCCTCTTAAGCCTGGTTCAACATTGGTATTGCAAAAGGCAAAAGGCAAACGTCTGTGGAGTGTGTTCGCATTTTTACCAAGCAATTGTGGCTCCATGTTGCAGTGATTGCGTTTTTCGAGTCTCATTCCAGAGAATGATAATGGCATTCTAAGTGCCACCGAAATGTTGCACGCAGTGCACATTTGCGACATATGCACACCGTAGGCACTGCAAGGATTTACCACAGTGCTTTGCTGAATATCGGCTATCAGCAAAGAGCAGAAATGCTACCCACCAAAAGCACACCAAATGTGAACTCGTCCTTGAGAGAATTTGATTGGTGATTACAAATTGTTGCAACCTGCAGTGTAGAACTCAGGGGCATATTTAAAATGATTTAAATATACCCCCAAGTTCTACTTATGGCCTCCTCCTCCCCACAGCCATACCAATCCTCACCAAAAAGTTACAAAGCATAGAAGCGCAAACCAAACCAAAAAGATGCAGGCCGACAATTGTAATTCTGGAAAACACCAATTGCACTAGCAAAAACCCGGCAATGCAATTTATACGTTCATCGCCATGCTGTTGCTATTGGCAAATTGGGCACGATACAATTTTTTAAATCGAAACGTGCCTAATCCAAAAGGGCCCTAATTAGTTGATCTACCTCTAAGATGGTTTATTATATTCTTTTTTGGCAGAGTACTTTGGCTATTCCAATTGTCTAAAAGTAAATCACTTTTTGGGCAATAGGATTTTAAGCCGGCCCACCATGGCAAGGTAGACTCTAAGGTCGGGTTGGGGGAAAGGAGTGAGAGAAGTATAGGGGATGGCAGTTTTGAAGAGGGATAAGGGGGATAGGTGGTCATCATGGGTACCACTCTTACACCCTTAAGTGTAAAGTCTGGAAACACGACGACCACCTGATAAATAATTGGGATCCAGTTGGTCCTCTTAGGCCTGGTTCAACATTGGGATTGCAAAAGGCAAACGTCTGTGGAGTGTGTTCGCATTTTTACCAAGCAATTGTGGCTCCATGTTGCAGTAATTGCGTTTTTCGAGTCTCATTCCAGAGAATGAGAATGGCATTCTAACTGCCACCAAAATGTTGCACGCAGTGCACCTTTGCGACATATGCACACCGCAGGCACTGAAAAGATTTACCACAGTGCTTTGCTGAATACCGGCTATCAGCAAAGAGCAGAAACGCTCCCCACCAAAAGCACACAAAGTGTAAACTCGTCCTTGAGAGAATTTGATTGGTGATTACAAATTCTACTTATGGCCCCCTCCTCCCCACAGCCATACCAATCCTCACCAAAAAGTTACAAAGCATAGAAGCGCAAACAAAACCAAATAGATGCAGGCCAACAATTGTAATTCTGGAAAATACCAAATGCACTAGCAAAATCCTGGCAATGCAATTTACATGTTCATCGCCGTACTGTTGCTATTGGCAAAATTGGCACAATTACATTTTTTTAATCGAAACGTGCCTAATCCAAAAGGGCCCTAATTAGTTGATCTACCTCTAAGATGGTTTATTATATTCTTTTTTGGCAGAGTACTTTGGCTAATCCAATTGGCTAAAACTAAATCACATTTTGGCCAGTAGGATTTTAAGCCGGCCCACCATGGCAAGGTAGACTCTTAGGGCGGGTTAGGGAAAGGGAGTGAGAGAGGAATAGGGGATGGCAGTTTTGAAGAGGGATAAGGGGGATAGGTGGTCATCATGGGTACCACTTTTACACCCTCAAGTGTAAAGTCTGGAAACATTACGACCACCTGATAAATAATTGGGATCCAGTTGGTCCCCCTTAGGCTTGGTTCAACATTGGGATCACAAAAGGCAAATAACAATCGCCTATGGTGTGTGATTGCACTTTTACCAAGCAATTGTGGCTCCATGTTGCAGTGATTGCGTTTTTCGAGTCTCATTCCAGAGAATGAGAATGGCATTCTAACTGCCACCGAAATGTTGCACGCAGTGCACCGTTGCGACATATGCACACCGCAGGCACTGCAAGGATTTACCACAATGCTTTGCTGAATACCGGCTATCAGCAAAGAGCAGAAACGCTCCCCACCAAAAGGACACAAAGTGTGAATTCGTCCTTGAGAGAAATTGATTGGTGATTACAAATTGTTGCAACCTGCAGTGTAGAACTCAGGGGCATATTTAAAATGATTTAAATATACCTACAAGTTCTGCTTATGGCCTCCTCCTCCCCACAGCCATACCAATCCTCACCAAAAAGTTACAAAGCATAGAAGCGCAAACAAAACAAAAAAGATGCAGGCCGACAATTGTAATTCTGGAAAACACCAATTGCACTAGCAAAAACCCGGCAATGCAATTTATACGTTCATCGCCGTGCTGTTGCTATTGGCAAAATAGTCACGATACAATTTTTTTAATCGAAACGTGCCTAATCCAAACGGGGCCTAATTAGTTGATCTACCTCTAAGATGGTTTATTATATTCTTTTTTTTGCAGAGTACTTTGGCTAATCCAGTTGGCTAAAAGTAAATCACATTTTGGCCAATAGGATTGTAAGCCGGCCCACCATGGCAAGGTAGACTCTTAGGGCGGGTTGGGGGAAGAGAGTGAGAAAAGTATAGGGGATGGCAGTTTTGAAGAAGGATAAGGGGGATAGGTGGTCATCATGGGTACCACTCTTACACCCTCAAGTGTAAAGTCTGGAAACACGACGACCACCTGATAAATAATTGGGATCCAGTTGGTCCCTCTTAGGCCTGGTTCAACATTGGGATTGCAAAATGCAAAAGGCAAACGTATGTGGAGTGTGTTTGCATTTTTACCAAGCTATTGTGGCTCCATGTTGCAGTGATTGCATTTTTCGAGTCTCACTCCAGAGAATGAGAATGGCATTCTAACTGCCACCGAAATGTTGCACGCAGTGCACCTTTGTGACATATGCACACCGCAGGCACTGCAAGGATTTACCACATTGCTTTGCTGAATACCGGCTATCAGCAAAGAGCAGAAATGCTACCCACCAAAAGCACACCAAATGTGAACTCGTCCTTGAGAGAATTTGATTGGTGATTACAAATTGTTGCAACCTGCAGTGTAGAACTCAGGGGCATATTTAAAATGATTTAAATATACCCCCAAGTTCTACTTATGGCCTCCTCCTCCCCACAGCCATACAAATCCTCACCAAAAAGTTACAAAGCATAGAAGCGCAAACAAAACCAAATAGATGCAGGCCAACAATTGTAATTCTGGAAAATACCAATTGCACTAGCAAAAACCCGGCAATGCAATTTACATGTTCATCGCCGTACTGTTGCTATTGGCAAAATTGGCACAATTACATTTTTTTAATCGAAACGTGCCTAATCCAAAAGGGCCCTAATTAGTTGATCTACCTCTAAGATGGTTTATTATATTCTTTTTTGGCAGAGTACTTTGGCTAATCCAATTGGCTAAAAGTAAATCACATTTTGGCCAGTAGAATTTTAAGCCAGCCCACCATGGCAAGGTAGACTCTTAGGGCGGTTAGGGGAAAGGGAGTGAGAGAGGAATAGGGGATGGCAGTTTTGAAGAGGGATAAGGGGGATAGGTGGTCATCATGGGTACCACTTTTACACCCTCAAGTGTAAAGTCTGGAAACATTACGACCACCTGATAAATTATTGGGATCCAGTTGGTCCCCCTTAGGCTTGGTTCAACATTGGGATTGCAAAAGGCAAATCACAATCGCCTATGGAGTGTGATTGCAGTTTTACCAAGCAATTGTGGCTCCATGTTGCAGTGATTGCGTTTTTCGAGTCTCATTCCAGAGAATAAGAATGGCATTCTAACTGCCACCGAAATGTTGCACGCAGTGCACCTTTGCGACATATGCACACCGTAGGCACTGCAAGGATTTACCACAGTGCTTTGCTGAATACCGGCTATCAGCAAAGAGCAGAAATGCTACCCACCAAAAGCACACCAAATGTGAACTCGTCCTTGAGAGAATTTGATTGGTGATTACAAATTGTTGCAACCTGCAGTGTAGAACTCAGGGGCATATTTAAAATGATTTAAATATACCCCCAAGTTCTACTTATGGCTTCCTTCTCCCCACAGCCATACCAATCCTCACCAAAAAGTTACAAAGCATAGAAGCACAAACAAAACAAAAAAGATGCAGGCCGACAATAGTAATTCTGGAAAACACCAACTGCACTAGCAGAAACCCGGCAATGCAATTTATACGTTCATCGCCGTGCTGTTGCTACTGGCAAAATGGGCACGATACAATTTTTTAATCGAAACGTGCCTAATCCAAACGGGCCCTAATTAGTTGATCTACCTCTAAGATGGTTTATTATATTCTTTTTTTTGCAGAGTACTTTGGCTAATCCAGTTGGCTAAAAGTAAATCACATTTTGGCCAATAGGATTGTAAGCCGGCCCACCATGGCAAGGTAGACTCTTAGGGCGGGTTGGGGGAAGAGAGTGAGAGAAGTATAGGGGATGGCAGTTTTGAAGAGGGATAAGGGGGATAGGTGGTCATCATGGGTACCACTCTTACACCCTCAAGTGTAAAGTCTGGAAACACGACGACCACCTGATAAATAATTGGGATCCAGTTGGTCCCCCTTAGGCCTGGTTCAACATTGGAATTGCAAAATGCAAAAGGCAAACGTCTGTGGAGTGTGTTTGCATTTTTACCAAGCTATTGTGGCTCCATGTTGCAGTAATTGCGTTTTTCGAGTCTCATTCCAGAGAATGAAAATGGCATTCTAACTGCCACCAAAATGTTGCACGCAGTGCACCTTTGCGACATATGCACACCGCAGGCACTGAAAAGATTTACCACAGTGCTTTGCTGAATACCGGCTATCAGCAAAGAGCAGAAACGCTCCCCACCAAAAGCACACAAAGTGTGAACTCGTCCTTGAGAGAATTTGATTGGTGATTACAAATTCTACTTATGGCCCCCTCCTCCCCACAGCCATACCAATCCTCACCAAAAAGTTACAAAGCATAGAAGCGCAAACAAAACCAAAAAGATGCAGGCCGACAATTGTAATTCTGGAAAACACCAATTGCACTAGCAAAAACCCGGCAATGCAGTTTATACGTTCATCGCCATGCTGTTGCTATTGGCAAAATGGGCACGATACAATTTTTTAAATCGAAACGTGCCTAATCCAAAAGGGCCCTAATTAGTTGATCTACCTCTAAGATGGTTTATTATATTCTTTTTTGGCAGAGTACTTTGGCTAATCCAATTGGCTAAAAGTAAATCACATTGTGGACAATAGGATTTTAAGCCGGCCCACCATGGCAAGGTAGACTCTTAGGGCGGGTTGGGGAAAGGGAGTGAGAGAGAAATAGGGGGTGGCAGTTTTGAAGAGGGATAAGGGGGATAGGTGGTTATCATGGGTACCACTTTTACACCCTCAAGTGTAAAGTCTGGAAACATTACGACCACCTGATAAATAATTGGGATCCAGTTGGTCCCCCTTAGGCTTGGTTCAACATTGGGATCACAAAAGGCAAATCACAATCGCCTATGGAGTGTGATTGCATTTTTACCAAGCAATTGTGGCTCCATGTTGTAGTGATTGCGTTTTTCGAGTCTCATTCCAGAGAATGAGAATGGCATTCTAACTGCCACCAAAATGTTGCGCGCAGTGCACCTTTGCGACATATGCACACCGCAGGCACTGCAAGGATTTACCACAGTGCTTTGCTGAATACCGGCTATCAGCAAAGAGCAGAAACGCTCCCCACCAAAAGCACACAAAGTGTGAACTCGTCCTTGAGAGAATTTGATTGGTGATTACAAATTGTTGCAACCTGCAGTGTAGAACTCAGGGGCATATTTAAAATGATTTAAATATACCTACAAGTTCTGCTTATGGCCTCCTCCTCCCCACAGCCATACCAATCCTCACCAAAAAGCTACAAAGCATAGAAACGCAAATAAAACAAAAAGATGCAGGCCGACAATTGTAATTCTGGAAAATACAAATTGCACTAGCAAAAACCCGGCAATGCAATTTACACGTTCATCGCCGTGCTGTTGCTATTGGCAAAATAGTCACGATACAATTTTTTTATCGAAACGTGCCTAATCCAAAAGGGCCCTAATTAGTTGATCTACCTCTAAGATGGTTTATTATATTCTTTTTTGGCAGAGTACTTTGGCTAATCCAATTGGCTAAAAGTAAATCACATTTTGGCCAGTACAATTTTAAGCCAGCCCACCATGGCAAGGTAGACTCTTAGGGCGGTTAGGGGAAAGGGAGTGAGAGAGGAATAGGGGATGGCAGTTTTGAAGAGGGATAAGGGGGATAGGTGGTCATCATGGGTACCACTTTTACACCCTCAAGTGTAAAGTCTGGAAACATTACGACCACCTGATAAATTATTGGGATCCAGTTGGTCCCCCTTAGGCTTGGTTCAACATTGGGATTGCAAAAGGCAAATCACAATCGCCTATGGAGTGTGTTTGCAGTTTTACCAAGCAATTGTGGCTCCATGTTGCAGTGATTGCGTTTTTCGAGTCTCATTCCAGAGAATGAGAATGGCATTCTAACTGCCACCGAAATGTTGCACGCAGTGCACCTTTGCGACATATGCACACCGTAGGCACTGCAAGGATTTACCACAGTGCTTTGCTGAATACCGGCTATCAGCAAAGAGCAGAAATGCTACCCACCAAAAGCACACCAAATGTGAACTCGTCCTTGAGAGAATTTGATTGGTGATTACAAATTGTTGCAACCTGCAGTGTAGAACTCAGGGGCATATTTAAAATGATTTAAATATACCCCCAAGTTCTACTTATGGCTTCCTTCTCCCCACAGCCATACCAATCCTCACCAAAAAGTTACAAAGCATAGAAGCGCAAACAAAACCAAATAGATGCAGGCCAACAATTGTAATTCTGGAAAATACCAATTGCACTAGCAAAAACCCGGCAATGCAATTTACATGTTCATCGCCGTGCTGTTGCTATTGGCAAAATTGGCACGATTACATTTTTTTAATCGAAACGTGCCTAATCCAAAAGGGCCCTAATTAGTTGATCTACCTCTAAGATGGTTGATTATATTCTTTTTTTGGCAGAGTACTTTGGCTAATCCAATTGGCTAAAAGTAAATCACATTTTGGACAATAGGATTTTAAGCCGGCCCACCATGGCAAGGTAGACTCTTAGGGCGGGTTGGGGAAAGGGAGTGAGAGAGGAATAGGAGATGGCAGATTTGAAGAGGGATAAGGGGGATAGGTGGTAATCATGGGTACCACTTTTACACCCTCAAGTGTAAAGTCTGGAAACATTACAACCACCTGATAAATAATTGGGATCCAGTTGGTCCCCCTTAGGCTTGGTTCAACATTGGGATTGCAAAAGGCAAATCACAATCGCCTATGGAGTGTGACTGCATTTTTACCAAGCAATTGTGGCTCCATGTTGCAGTGATTGCGTTTTTCGAGTCTCATTCCAGAGAATGAGAATGGCATTCTAACTGCCACCGAAATGTTGCACGCAGTGCACCTTTGCGACATATGCACACCGCAGGCACTGCAAGGATTTACCACAGTGCTTTGCTGAATACCGGCTATCAGCAAAGAGCAGAAACGCTCCCCACCAAAAGCACACAAAATGTGAACTCGTCCTTGAGAGAATTTGATTGGTGATTACAAATTCTTGCAACCTGCAGTGTAGAACTCAGGGGCATATTTAAAATGATTTAAATATACCTACAAGTTCTGCTTATGGCCTCCTCCTCCCCACAGCCATACCAATCCTCACCAAAAAGTTACAAAGCATAGAAGCGCAAACAAAACAAAAAAGATGCAGGCCGACAATTGTAATTCTGGAAAACACCAATTGCACTAGCAAAAACCCGGCAATGCAATTTATACGTTCATCGCCGTGCTGTTGCTACTGGCAAAATGGGCACGATACAATTTTTTTAATCGAAACGTGCCTAATCCAAAAGGGCCCTAATTAGTTGATCTACCTCTAAGATGGTTTATTATATTTTTTTTTTGGGCAGAGTACTTTGGCTGATCCAGTTGGCTAAAAGTAAATCACATTTTGGATAATAGGATTGTAAGCCGGCCCACCATGGCAAGGTAGACTCTTAGGGCGGGTTGGGGGAAGGGAGTGAGAGAAGTATAGGGGATGGCAGTTTTGAATAGGGATAAGGGGGATAGGTGGTCATCATGGGTACCACTCTTACACCCTCAAGTGTACAGTCTGGAAACACGACGAACACCTGATAAATAATTGGGATCCAGTTGGTCCCTCTTAAGCCTGGTTCAACATTGGGATTGCAAAAGGCAAAAGGCAAACGTCTGTGGAGTGTGTTCGCATTTTTACCAAGCAATTGTGGCTCCATGTTGCAGTGATTGCGTTTTTCGAGTCTCATTCCAGAGAATGAGAATGGCATTCTAAGTGCCACCGAAATGTTGCACGCAGTGCACCTTTGCGACATATGCACACCGTAGGCACTGCAAGGATTTACCACAGTGCTTTGCTGAATATCGGCTATCAGCAAAGAGCAGAAATGCTACCCACCAAAAGCACACCAAACGTGAACTCGTCCTTGAGAGAATTTGATTGGTGATTACAAATTGTTGCAACCTGCAGTGTAGAACTCAGGGGCATATTTAAAATGATTTAAATATACCCCCAAGTTCTACTTATGGCCTCCTCCTCCCCACAGCCATACCAATCCTCACCAAAAAGTTACAAAGCATAGAAGCGCAAACAAAACCAAAAAGATGCAGGCCGACAATTGTAATTCTGGAAAACACCAATTGCACTAGCAAAAACCCGGCAATGCAATTTATACGTTCATCGCCATGCTGTTGCTATTGGCAAAATGGGCACGATACAATTTTTTTAAATCGAAACGTGCCTAATCCAAAAGGGCCCTAATTAGTTGATCTACCTCTAAGATGGATTATTATATTCTTTTTTGGCAGAGTACTTTGGCTAATCCAATTGTCTAAAAGTAAATCACTTTTTGGGCAATAGGATTTTAAGCCGGCCCACCATGGCAAGGTAGACTCTAAGGTCGGGTTGGGGGAAAGGAGTGAGAGAAGTATAGGGGATGGCAGTTTTGAAGAGGGATAAGGGGGATAGGTGGTCATCATGGTTACCACTCTTACACCCTTAAGTGTAAAGTCTGGAAACACGACGACCACCTGATAAATAATTGGGATCCAGTTGGTCCTCTTAGGCCTGGTTGAACATTGGGATTGCAAAAGGCAAACGTCTGTGGAGTGTGCTCGCATTTTTACCAAGCAATTGTGGCTCCATGTTGCAGTAATTGCGTTTTTCGAGTCTCATTCCAGAGAATGAGAATGGCATTCTAACTGCCACCAAAATGTTGCACGCAGTGCACCTTTGCGACATATGCACACCGCAGGCACTGAAAAGATTTACCACAGTGCTTTGCTGAATACCGGCTATCAGCAAAGAGCAGAAACGCTCCCCACCAAAAGCACACAAAGTGTGAACTCGTCCTTGAGAGAATTTGATTGGTGATTACAAATTCTACTTATGGCCCCCTCCTCCCCACAGCCATACCAATCCTCACCAAAAAGTTACAAAGCATAGAAGCGCAAACAAAACCAAATAGATGCAGGCCAACAATTGTAATTCTGGAAAATACCAAATGCACTAGCAAAAACCTGGCAATGCAATTTACATGTTCATCGCCGTACTGTTGCTATTGGCAAAATTGGCACAATTACATTTTTTTAATCGAAACGTGCCTAATCCAAAAGGGCCCTAATTAGTTGATCTACCTCTAAGATGGTTTATTATATTCTTTTTTGGCAGAGTACTTTGGCTAATCCAATTGGCTAAAACTAAATCACATTTTGGCCAGTAGGATTTTAAGCCGGCCCACCATGGCAAGGTAGACTCTTAGGGCGGGTTAGGGAAAGGGAGTGAGAGAGGAATAGGGGATGGCAGTTTTGAAGAGGGATAAGGGGGATAGGTGGTCATCATGGGTACCACTTTTACACCCTCAAGTGTAAAGTCTGGAAACATTACGACCACCTGATAAATAATTGGGATCCAGTTGGTCCCCCTTAGGCTTGGTTCAACATTGGGATCACAAAAGGCAAATAACAATCGCCTATGGTGTGTGATTGCACTTTTACCAAGCAATTGTGGCTCCATGTTGCAGTGATTGCGTTTTTCGAGTCTCATTCCAGAGAATGAGAATGGCATTCTAACTGCCACCGAAATGTTGCACGCAGTGCACCTTTGCGACATATGCACACCGCAGGCACTGCAAGGATTTACCACAGTGCTTTGCTGAATACCGGCTATCAGCAAAGAGCAGAAACGCTCCCCACCAAAAGGACACAAAGTGTGAATTCGTCCTTGAGAGAAATTGATTGGTGATTACAAATTGTTGCAACCTGCAGTGTAGAACTCAGGGGCATATTTAAAATGATTTAAATATACCTACAAGTTCTGCTTATGGCCTCCTCCTCCCCACAGCCATACCAATCCTCACCAAAAAGTTACAAAGCATAGAAGCGCAAACAAAACAAAAAAGATGCAGGCCGACAATTGTAATTCTGGAAAACACCAATTGCACTAGCAAAAACCCGGCAATGCAATTTATACGTTCATCGCCGTGCTGTTGCTACTGGCAAAATGGGCACGATACAATTTTTTTAATCGAAACGTGCCTAATCCAAACGGGGCCTAATTAGTTGATCTACCTCTAAGATGGTTTATTATATTCTTTTTTTTGCAGAGTACTTTGGCTAATCCAGTTGGCTAAAAGTAAATCACATTTTGGCCAATAGGATTGTAAGCCGGCCCACCATGGCAAGGTAGACTCTTAGGGCGGGTTGGGGGAAGAGAGTGAGAAAAGTATAGGGGATGGCAGTTTTGAAGAAGGATAAGGGGGATAGGTGGTCATCATGGGTACCACTCTTACACCCTCAAGTGTAAAGTCTGGAAACACGACGACCACCTGATAAATAATTGGGATCCAGTTGGTCCCTCTTAGGCCTGGTTCAACATTGGGATTGCAAAATGCAAAAGGCAAACGTATGTGGAGTGTGTTTGCATTTTTACCAAGCTATTGTGGCTCCATGTTGCAGTGATTGCATTTTTCGAGTCTCACTCCAGAGAATGAGAATGGCATTCTAACTGCCACCGAAATGTTGCACGCAGTGCACCTTTGTGACATATGCACACCGCAGGCACTGCAAGGATTTACCACATTGCTTTGCTGAATACCGGCTATCAGCAAAGAGCAGAAATGCTACCCACCAAAAGCACACCAAATGTGAACTCGTCCTTGAGAGAATTTGATTGGTGATTACAAATTGTTGCAACCTGCAGTGTAGAACTCAGGGGCATATTTAAAATGATTTAAATATACCCCCAAGTTCTACTTATGGCCTCCTCCTCCCCACAGCCATACAAATCCTCACCAAAAAGTTACAAAGCATAGAAGCGCAAACAAAACCAAATAGATGCAGGCCAACAATTGTAATTCTGGAAAATACCAATTGCACTAGCAAAAACCCGGCAATGCAATTTACATGTTCATCGCCGTACTGTTGCTATTGGCAAAATTGGCACAATTACATTTTTTTAATCGAAACGTGCCTAATCCAAAAGGGCCCTAATTAGTTGATCTACCTCTAAGATGGTTTATTATATTCTTTTTTGGCAGAGTACTTTGGCTAATCCAATTGGCTAAAAGTAAATCACATTTTGGCCAGTAGAATTTTAAGCCAGCCCACCATGGCAAGGTAGACTCTTAGGGCAGGTTGGGGAAAGGGAGTGAGAGAGGAATAGGGGATGGCAGTTTTGAAGAGGGATAAGGGGGATAGGTGGTCATCATGGGTACCACTTTTACACCCTCAAGTGTAAAGTCTGGAAACATTACGACCACCTGATAAATTATTGGGATCCAGTTGGTCCCCCTTAGGCTTGGTTCAACATTGGGATTGCAAAAGGCAAATCACAATCGCCTATGGAGTGTGATTGCAGTTTTACCAAGCAATTGTGGCTCCATGTTGCAGTGATTGCGTTTTTCGAGTCTCATTCCAGAGAATGAGAATGGCATTCTAACTGCCACCGAAATGTTGCACGCAGTGCACCTTTGCGACATATGCACACCGTAGGCACTGCAAGGATTTACCACAGTGCTTTGCTGAATACCGGCTATCAGCAAAGAGCAGAAATGCTACCCACCAAAAGCACACCAAATGTGAACTCGTCCTTGAGAGAATTTGATTGGTGATTACAAATTGTTGCAACCTGCAGTGTAGAACTCAGGGGCATATTTAAAATGATTTAAATATACCCCCAAGTTCTACTTATGGCTTCCTTCTCCCCACAGCCATACCAATCCTCACCAAAAAGTTACAAAGCATAGAAGCACAAACAAAACAAAAAAGATGCAGGCCGACAATAGTAATTCTGGAAAACACCAACTGCACTAGCAGAAACCCGGCAATGCAATTTATACGTTCATCGCCGTGCTGTTGCTACTGGCAAAATGGGCACGATACAATTTTTTTAATCGAAACGTGCCTAATCCAAACGGGCCCTAATTAGTTGATCTACCTCTAAGATGGTTTATTATATTCTTTTTTTTTGCAGAGTACTTTGGCTAATCCAGTTGGCTAAAAGTAAATCACATTTTGGCCAATAGGATTGTAAGCCGGCCCACCATGGCAAGGTAGACTCTTAGGGCAGGTTGGGGGAAGAGAGTGAGAGAAGTATAGGGGATGGCAGTTTTGAAGAGGGATAAGGGGGATAGGTGGTCATCATGGGTACCACTCTTACACCCTCAAGTGTAAAGTCTGGAAACACGACGACCACCTGATAAATAATTGGGATCCAGTTGGTCCCCCTTAGGCCTGGTTCAACATTGGAATTGCAAAATGCAAAAGGCAAACGTCTGTGGAGTGTGTTTGCATTTTTACCAAGCTATTGTGGCTCCATGTTGCAGTAATTGCGTTTTTCGAGTCTCATTCCAGAGAATGAGAATGGCATTCTAACTGCCACCAAAATGTTGCACGCAGTGCACCTTTGCGACATATGCACACCGCAGGCACTGAAAAGATTTACCACAGTGCTTTGCTGAATACCGGCTATCAGCAAAGAGCAGAAACGCTCCCCACCAAAAGCACACAAAGTGTGAACTCGTCCTTGAGAGAATTTGATTGGTGATTACAAATTCTACTTATGGCCCCCTCCTCCCCACAGCCATACCAATCCTCACCAAAAAGTTACAAAGCATAGAAGCGCAAACAAAACCAAAAAGATGCAGGCCGACAATTGTAATTCTGGAAAACACCAATTGCACTAGCAAAAACCCGGCAATGCAGTTTATACGTTCATCGCCATGCTGTTGCTATTGGCAAAATGGGCACGATACAATTTTTTAAATCGAAATGTGCCTAATCCAAAAGGGCCCTAATTAGTTGATCTACCTCTAAGATGGTTTATTATATTCTTTTTTGGCAGAGTACTTTGGCTAATCCAATTGGCTAAAAGTAAATCACATTGTGGACAATAGGATTTTAAGCCGGCCCACCATGGCAAGGTAGACTCTTAGGGCGGGTTGGGGAAAGGGAGTGAGAGAGAAATAGGGGGTGGCAGTTTTGAAGAGGGATAAGGGGGATAGGTGGTTATCATGGGTACCACTTTTACACCCTCAAGTGTAAAGTCTGGAAACATTACGACCACCTGATAAATAATTGGGATCCAGTTGGTCCCCCTTAGGCTTGGTTCAACATTGGGATCACAAAAGGCAAATCACAATCGCCTATGGAGTGTGATTGCATTTTTACCAAGCAATTGTGGCTCCATGTTGTAGTGATTGCGTTTTTCGAGTCTCATTCCAGAGAATGAGAATGGCATTCTAACTGCCACCAAAATGTTGCGCGCAGTGCACCTTTGCGACATATGCACACCGCAGGCACTGCAAGGATTTACCACAGTGCTTTGCTGAATACCGGCTATCAGCAAAGAGCAGAAACGCTCCCCACCAAAAGCACACAAAGTGTGAACTCGTCCTTGAGAGAATTTGATTGGTGATTACAAATTGTTGCAACCTGCAGTGTAGAACTCAGGGGCATATTTAAAATGATTTAAATATACCTACAAGTTCTGCTTATGGCCTCCTCCTCCCCACAGCCATACCAATCCTCACCAAAAAGCTACAAAGCATAGAAACGCAAATAAAACAAAAAGATGCAGGCCGACAATTGTAATTCTGGAAAATACAAATTGCACTAGCAAAAACCCGGCAATGCAATTTACACGTTCATCGCCGTGCTGTTGCTATTGGCAAAATAGTCACGATACAATTTTTTTATCGAAACGTGCCTAATCCAAAAGGGCCCTAATTAGTTGATCTACCTCTAAGATGGTTTATTATATTCTTTTTTGGCAGAGTACTTTGGCTAATCCAATTGGCTAAAAGTAAATCACATTTTGGCCAGTACAATTTTAAGCCAGCCCACCATGGCAAGGTAGACTCTTAGGGCGGTTAGGGGAAAGGGAGTGAGAGAGGAATAGGGGATGGCAGTTTTGAAGAGGGATAAGGGGGATAGGTGGTCATCATGGGAACCACTCTTACACCCTCAAGTGTAAAGTCTGGAAACATTACGACCACCTGATAAATTATTGGGATCCAGTTGGTCCCCCTTAGGCTTGGTTCAACATTGGGATTGCAAAAGGCAAATCACAATCGCCTATGGAGTGTGTTTGCAGTTTTACCAAGCAATTGTGGCTCCATGTTGCAGTGATTGCGTTTTTCGAGTCTCATTCCAGAGAATGAGAATGGCATTCTAACTGCCACCGAAATGTTGCACGCAGTGCACCTTTGCGACATATGCACACTGTAGGCACTGCAAGGATTTACCACAGTGCTCTGCTGAATACCGGCTATCAGCAAAGAGCAGAAATGCTACCCACCAAAAGCACACCAAATGTGAACTCGTCCTTGAGAGAATTTGATTGGTGATTACAAATTGTTGCAACCTGCAGTGTAGAACTCAGGGGCATATTTAAAATGATTTAAATATACCCCCAAGTTCTACTTATGGCTTCCTTCTCCCCACAGCCATACCAATCCTCACCAAAAAGTTACAAAGCATAGAAGCGCAAACAAAACCAAATAGATGCAGGCCAACAATTGTAATTCTGGAAAATACCAATTGCACTAGCAAAAACCCGGCAATGCAATTTACATGTTCATCGCCGTGCTGTTGCTATTGGCAAAATTGGCACGATTACATTTTTTTAATCGAAACGTGCCTAATCCAAAAGGGCCCTAATTAGTTGATCTACCTCTAAGATGGTTGATTATATTCTTTTTTGGCAGAGTACTTTGGCTAATCCAATTGGCTAAAAGTAAATCACATTTTGGACAATAGGATTTTAAGCCGGCCCACCATGGCAAGGTAGACTCTTAGGGCGGGTTGGGGAAAGGGAGTGAGAGAGGAATAGGAGATGGCAGTTTTGAAGAGGGATAAGGGGGATAGGTGGTCATCATGGGTACCACTTTTACACCCTCAAGTGTAAAGTCTGGAAACATTACGACCACCTGATAAATAATTGGGATCCAGTTGGTCCCCCTTAGGCTTGGTTCAACATTGGGATTGCAAAAGGCAAATCACAATCGCCTATGGAGTGTGACTGCATTTTTACCAAGCAATTGTGGCTCCATGTTGCAGTGATTGCGTTTTTCGAGTCTCATTCCAGAGAATGAGAATGGCATTCTAACTGCCACCGAAATGTTGCACGCAGTGCACCTTTGCGACATATGCACACCGCAGGCACTGCAAGGATTTACCACAGTGCTTTGCTGAATACCGGCTATCAGCAAAGAGCAGAAACGCTCCCCACCAAAAGCACACAAAGTGTGAACTCGTCCTTGAGAGAATTTGATTGGTGATTACAAATTGTTGCAACCTGCAGTGTAGAACTCAGGGGCATATTTAAAATGATTTAAATATACCTACAAGTTCTGCTTATGGCCTCCTCCTCCCCACAGCCATACCAATCCTCACCAAAAAGTTACAAAGCATAGAAGCGCAAACAAAACAAAAAAGATGCAGGCCGACAATTGTAATTCTGGAAAACACCAATTGCACTAGCAAAAACCCGGCAATGCAATTTATACGTTCATCGCCGTGCTGTTGCTACTGGCAAAATGGGCACGATACAATTTTTTTAATCGAAACGTGCCTAATCCAAAAGGGCCCTAATTAGTTGATCTACCTCTAAGATGGTTTATTATATTTTTTTTTTGGGCAGAGTACTTTGGCTGATCCAGTTGGCTAAAAGTAAATCACATTTTGGATAATAGGATTGTAAGCCGGCCCACCATGGCAAGGTAGACTCTTAGGGCGGGTTGGGGGAAGGGAGTGAGAGAAGTATAGGGGATGGCAGTTTTGAATAGGGATAAGGGGGATAGGTGGTCATCATGGGTACCACTCTTACACCCTCAAGTGTACAGTCTGGAAACACGACGACCACCTGATAAATAATTGGGATCCAGTTGGTCCCTCTTAGGCCTGGTTCAACATTGGGATTGCAAAAGGCAAAAGGCAAACGTCTGTGGAGTGTGTTCACATTTTTACCAAGCAATTGTGGCTCCATGTTGCAGTGGTTGCGTTTTTCGAGTCTCATTCCAGAGAATGAGAATGGCATTCTAAGTGCCACCGAAATGTTGCACGCAGTGCACCTTTGCGACATATGCACACCGTAGGCACTGCAAGGATTTACCACAGTGCTTTGCTGAATATCGGCTATCAGCAAAGAGCAGAAATGCTACCCACCAAAAGCACACCAAATGTGAACTCGTCCTTGAGAGAATTTGATTGGTGATTACAAATTGTTGCAACCTGCAGTGTAGAACTCAGGGGCATATTTAAAATGATTTAAATATACCCCCAAGTTCTACTTATGGCCTCCTCCTCCCCACAGCCATACCAATCCTCACCAAAAAGTTACAAAGCATAGAAGCGCAAACAAAACCAAAAAGATGCAGGCCGACAATTGTAATTCTGGAAAACACCAATTGCACTAGCAAAAACCCGGCAATGCAATTTATACGTTCATCGCCATGCTGTTGCTATTGGCAAAATGGGCACGATACAATTTTTTAAATCGAAACGTGCCTAATCCAAAAGGGCCCTAATTAGTTGATCTACCTCTAAGATGGTTTATTATATTCTTTTTTGGCAGAGTACTTTGGCTAATCCAATTGTCTAAAAGTAAATCACTTTTTGGACAATAGGATTTTAAGCCGGCCCACCATGGCAAGGTAGACTCTAAGGTCGGGTTGGGGGAAAGGAGTGAGAGAAGTATAGGGGATGGCAGTTTTGAAGAGGGATAAGGGGGATAGGTGGTCATCAAGGGTACCACTCTTACACCCTTAAGTGTAAAGTCTGGAAACACGACGACCACCTGATAAATAATTGGGATCCAGTTGGTCCTCTTAGGCCTGGTTCAACATTGGGATTGCAAAAGGCAAAAGGCAAACGTCTGTGGAGTGTGTTCGCATTTTTACCAAGCAATTGTGGCTCCATGTTGCAGTAATTGCGTTTTTCGAGTCTCATTCCAGAGAATGAGAATGGCATTCTAACTGCCACCAAAATGTTGCACGCAGTGCACCTTTGCGACATATGCACACCGCAGGCACTGAAAAGATTTACCACAGTGCTTTGCTGAATACCGGCTATCAGCAAAGAGCAGAAACGCTCCCCACCAAAAGCACACAAAGTGTGAACTCGTCCTTGAGAGAATTTGATTGGTGATTACAAATTCTACTTATGGCCCCCTCCTCCCCACAGCCATACCAATCCTCACCAAAAAGTTACAAAGCATAGAAGCGCAAACAAAACCAAATAGATGCAGGCCAACAATTGTAATTCTGGAAAATACCAAATGCACTAGCAAAAACCTGGCAATGCAATTTACATGTTCATCGCCGTACTGTTGCTATTGGCAAAATTGGCACAATTACATTTTTTTAATCGAAACGTGCCTAATCCAAAAGGGCCCTAATTAGTTGATCTACCTCTAAGATGGTTTATTATATTCTTTTTTGGCAGAGTACTTTGGCTAATCCAATTGGCTAAAACTAAATCACATTTTGGCCAGTAGGATTTTAAGCCGGCCCACCATGGCAAGGTAGACTCTTAGGGCGGGTTAGGGAAAGGGAGTGAGAGAGGAATAGGGGATGGCAGTTTTGAAGAGGGATAAGGGGGATAGGTGGTCATCATGGGTACCACTTTTACACCCTCAAGTGTAAAGTCTGGAAACATTACGACCACCTGATAAATAATTGGGATCCAGTTGGTCCCCCTTAGGCTTGGTTCAACATTGGGATCACAAAAGGCAAATAACAATCGCCTATGGTGTGTGATTGCACTTTTACCAAGCAATTGTGGCTCCATGTTGCAGTGATTGCGTTTTTCGAGTCTCATTCCAGAGAATGAGAATGGCATTCTAACTGCCAATCGAAACGTGCCTAATCCAAACGGGGCCTAATTAGTTGATCTACCTCTAAGATGGTTTATTATATTCTTTTTTTTGCAGAGTACTTTGGCTAATCCAGTTGGCTAAAAGTAAATCACATTTTGGCCAATAGGATTGTAAGCCGGCCCACCATGGCAAGGTAGACTCTTAGGGCGGGTTGGGGGAAGAGAGTGAGAAAAGTATAGGGGATGGCAGTTTTGAAGAAGGATAAGGGGGATAGGTGGTCATCATGGGTACCACTCTTACACCCTCAAGTGTAAAGTCTGGAAACACGACGACCACCTAATAAATAATTGGGATCCAGTTGGTCCCTCTTAGGCCTGGTTCAACATTGGGATTGCAAAATGCAAAAGGCAAACGTATGTGGAGTGTGTTTGCATTTTTACCAAGCTATTGTGGCTCCATGTTGCAGTGATTGCATTTTTCGAGTCTCACTCCAGAGAATGAGAATGGCATTCTAACTGCCACCGAAATGTTGCACGCAGTGCACCTTTGTGACATATGCACACCGCAGGCACTGCAAGGATTTACCACATTGCTTTGCTGAATACCGGCTATCAGCAAAGAGCAGAAATGCTACCCACCAAAAGCACACCAAATGTGAACTCGTCCTTGAGAGAATTTGATTGGTGATTACAAATTGTTGCAACCTGCAGTGTAGAACTCAGGGGCATATTTAAAATGATTTAAATATACCCCCAAGTTCAACTTATGGCCTCCTCCTCCCCACAGCCATACAAATCCTCACCAAAAAGTTACAAAGCATAGAAGCGCAAACAAAACCAAATAGATGCAGGCCAACAATTGTAATTCTGGAAAATACCAATTGCACTAGCAAAAACCCGGCAATGCAATTTACATGTTCATCGCCGTACTGTTGCTATTGGCAAAATTGGCACAATTACATTTTTTCAATCGAAACGTGCCTAATCCAAAAGGGCCCTAATTAGTTGATCTACCTCTAAGATGGTTTATTATATTCTTTTTTGGCAGAGTACTTTGGCTAATCCAATTGGCTAAAAGTAAGTCACATTTTGGCCAGTAGAATTTTAAGCCAGCCCACCATGGCAAGGTAGACTCTTAGGGCGGTTAGGGGAAAGGGAGTGAGAGAGGAATAGGGGATGGCAGTTTTGAAGAGGGATAAGGGGGATAGGTGGTCATCATGGGTACCACTTTTACACCCTCAAGTGTAAAGTCTGGAAACATTACGACCACCTGATAAATTATTGGGATCCAGTTGGTCCCCCTTAGGCTTGGTTCAACATTGGGATTGCAAAAGGCAAATCACAATCGCCTATGGAGTGTGATTGCAGTTTTACCAAGCAATTGTGGCTCCATGTTGCAGTGATTGCGTTTTTCGAGTCTCATTCCAGAGAATGAGAATGGCATTCTAACTGCCACCGAAATGTTGCACGCAGTGCACCTTTGCGACATATGCACACCGTAGGCACTGCAAGGATTTACCACAGTGCTTTGCTGAATACCGGCTATCAGCAAAGAGCAGAAATGCTACCCACCAAAAGCACACCAAATGTGAACTCGTCCTTGAGAGAATTTGATTGGTGATTACAAATTGTTGCAACCTGCAGTGTAGAACTCAGGGGCATATTTAAAATGATTTAAATATACCCCCAAGTTCTACTTATGGCTTCCTTCTCCCCACAGCCATACCAATCCTCACCAAAAAGTTACAAAGCATAGAAGCACAAACAAAACAAAAAAGATGCAGGCCGACAATAGTAATTCTGGAAAACACCAACTGCACTAGCAGAAACCCGGCAATGCAATTTATACGTTCATCGCCGTGCTGTTGCTACTGGCAAAATGGGCACGATACAATTTTTTTAATCGAAACGTGCCTAATCCAAACGGGCCCTAATTAGTTGATCTACCTCTAAGATGGTTTATTATATTCTTTTTTTTGCAGAGTACTTTGGCTAATCCAGTTGGCTAAAAGTAAATCACATTTTGGCCAATAGGATTGTAAGCCGGCCCACCATGGCAAGGTAGACTCTTAGGGCGGGTTGGGGGAAGAGAGTGAGAGAAGTATAGGGGATGGCAGTTTTGAAGAGGGATAAGGGGGATAGGTGGTCATCATGGGTACCACTCTTACACCCTCAAGTGTAAAGTCTGGAAACACGACGACCACCTGATAAATAATTGGGATCCAGTTGGTCCCCCTTAGGCCTGGTTCAACATTGGAATTGCAAAATGCAAAAGGCAAACGTCTGTGGAGTGTGTTTGAATTTTTACCAAGCTATTGTGGCTCCATGTTGCAGTGATTGCGTTTTTCGAGTCTCATTCCAGAGAATGAGAATGGCATTCTAACTGCCACCGAAATGTTGCACGCAGTGCACCTTTGCGACATATGCACACCGCAGGCACTGCAAGGATTTACCACAGTGCTTTGCTGAATACCGGCTATCAGTAAAGAGCAGAAACGCTCCCCACCAAAAGCACACCAAGTGTGAACTGGCCCTTGAGAGAATTTGATTGGTGATTACAAATTGTTGCAACCTGCAGTGTAGAACTCAGGGGCATATTTAAAATGATTTCAATATACCCCCAAGTTCTACTTATGGCCTCCTCCTCCCCACAGCCATACCAATCCTCACCAAAAAGTTACAAAGCATAGAAGCGCAAACAAAACCAAATAGATGCAGGCCAACAATTGTAATTCTGGAAAATACCAATTGCACTAGCAAAAACCCGACAATGCAATTTACATGTTCATCGCCGTGCTGTTGCTATTGGCAAAATTGGCACGATTACATTTTTTTAATCGAAACGTGCCTAATCCAAAAGGGCCCTAATTAGTTGATCTACCTCTAAGATGGTTGATTATATTCTTTTTTGGCAGAGTACTTTAGCTAATACAATTGGCTAAAAGTAAATCACATTTTGGACAATAGGATTTTAAGCCGGCCCACCATGGCAAGGTAGACTCTTAGGGCGGGTTGGGGAAAGGGAGTGAGAGAGGAATAGGAGATGGCAGTTTTGAAGAGGGATAAGGGGGATAGGTGGTCATCATGGGTACCACTTTTACACCCTCAAGTGTAAAGTCTGGAAACATTACGACCACCTGATAAATAATTGGGATCCAGTTGGTCCCCCTTAGGCTTGGTTCAACATTGGGATTGCAAAAGGCAAATCACAATCGCCTATGGAGTGTGATTGCATTTTTACCAAGCAATTGTGGCTCCATGTTGCAGTGATTGCGTTTTTCGAGTCTCATTCCAGAGAATGAGAATGGCATTCTAACTGCCACCGAAATGTTGCACGCAGTGCACCTTTGCGACATATGCACACCGCAGGCACTGCAAGGATTTACCACAGTGCTTTGCTGAATACCGGCTATCAGCAAAGAGCAGAAACGCTCCCCACCAAAAGCACACAAAGTGTGAACTCGTCCTTGAGAGAATTTGATTGGTGATTACAAATTGTTGCAACCTGCAGTGTAGAACTCAGGGGCATATTTAAAATGATTTAAATATACCTACAAGTTCTGCTTATGGCCTCCTCCTCCCCACAGCCATACCAATCCTCACCAAAAAGTTACAAAGCATAGAAGCGCAAACAAAACAAAAAAGATGCAGGCCGACAATTGTAATTCTGGAAAACACCAATTGCACTAGCAAAAACCCGGCAATGCAATTTATACGTTCATCGCCGTGCTGTTGCTACTGGCAAAATGGGCACGATACAATTTTTTTAATCGAAACGTGCCTAATCCAAAAGGGCCCTAATTAGTTGATCTACCTCTAAGATGGTTTATTATATTTTTTTTTTGGGCAGAGTACTTTGGCTGATCCAGTTGGCTAAAAGTAAATCACATTTTGGATAATAGGATTGTAAGCCGGCCCACCATGGCAAGGTAGACTCTTAGGGCGGGTTGGGGGAAGGGAGTGAGAGAAGTATAGGGGATGGCAGTTTTGAATAGGGATAAGGGGGATAGGTGGTCATCATGGGTACCACTCTTACACCCTCAAGTGTACAGTCTGGAAACACGACGACCACCTGATAAATAATTGGGATCCAGTTGGTCCCTCTTAGGCCTGGTTAAACATTGGGATTGCAAAAGGCAAAAGGCAAACGTCTGTGGAGTGTGTTCGCATTTTTACCAAGCAATTGTGGCTCCATGTTGCAGTGATTGCGTTTTTCGAGTCTCATTCCAGAGAATGAGAATGGCATTCTAAGTGCCACCGAAATGTTGCACGCAGTGCACCTTTGCGACATATGCACACCGTAGGCACTGCAAGGATTTACCACAGTGCTTTGCTGAATATCGGCTATCAGCAAAGAGCAGAAATGCTACCCACCAAAAGCACACCAAATGTGAACTCGTCCTTGAGAGAATTTGATTGGTGATTACAAATTGTTGCAACCTGCAGTGTAGAACTCAGGGGCATATTTAAAATGATTTAAATATACCCCCAAGTTCTACTTATGGCCTCCTCCTCCCCACAGCCATACCAATCCTCACCAAAAGGTTACAAAGCATAGAAGCGCAAACAAAACAAAAAAGATGCAGGCCGACAATTGTAATTCTGGAAAACACCAATTGCACTAGCAAAAACCCGGCAATGCAATTTATTCGTTCATCGCCGTGCTGTTGCTACAGGCAAAATGGGCACGATACAATTTTTTTAATCGAAACGTGCCTAATCCAAAAGGGCCCTAATTAGTTGATCTACCTCTAAGATGGTTTATTATATTTTTTTTTTTGGGCAGAGTACTTTGGCTGATCCAGTTGGCTAAAAGTAAATCACATTTTGGATAATAGGATTGTAAGCCGGCCC
This sequence comes from Hyperolius riggenbachi, assembly GCF_040937935.1. Lineage (NCBI taxonomy): Eukaryota > Metazoa > Chordata > Amphibia > Anura > Hyperoliidae > Hyperolius > Hyperolius riggenbachi. Next base: position 160,779,804 of record NC_090651.1, read on the forward strand.
ACCATGGCAAGGTAGACTCTTAGGGCGGGTTGGGGGAAGGGAGTGAGAGAAGTATAGGGGATGGCAGTTTTGAATAGGGATAAGGGGGATAGGTGGTCATCATGGGTACCACTCTTACACCCTCAAGTGTACAGTCTGGAAACACAACGACCACCTGATAAATAATTGGGATCCAGTTGGTCCCTCTTAGGCCTGGTTCAACATTGGGATTGCAAAAGGCAAAAGGCAAACGTCTGTGGAGTGTGTTCACATTTTTACCAAGCAATTGTGGCTCCATGTTGCAGTGATTGCGTTTTTCGAGTCTCATTCCAGAGAATGAGAATGGCATTCTAAGTGCCACCGAAATGTTGCACGCAGTGCACCTTTGCGACATATGCACACCGTAGGCACTGCAAGGATTTACCACAGTGCTTTGCTGAATATCGGCTATCAGCAAAGAGCAGAAATGCTACCCACCAAAAGCACACCAAATGTGAACTCGTCCTTGAGAGAATTTGATTGGTGATTACAAATTGTTGCAACCTGCAGTGTAGAACTCAGGGGCATATTTAAAATGATTTAAATATACCCCCAAGTTCTACTTATGGCCTCCTCCTCCCCACAGCCATACCAATCCTCACCAAAAAGTTACAAAGCATAGAAGCGCAAACAAAACCAAAAAGATGCAGGCCGACAATTGTAATTCTGGAAAACACCAATTGCACTAGCAAAAACCCGGCAATGCAATTTATACGTTCATCGCCATGCTGTTGCTATTGGCAAAATGGGCACGATACAATTTTTTAAATCGAAACGTGCCTAATCCAAAAGGGCCCTAATTAGTTGATCTACCTCTAAGATGGTTTATTATATTCTTTTTTGGCAGAGTACTTTGGCTAATCCAATTGTCTAAAAGTAAATCACTTTTTGGACAATAGGATTTTAAGCCGGCCCACCATGGCAAGGTAGACTCTAAGGTCGGGTTGGGGGAAAGGAGTGAGAGAAGTATAGGGGATGGCAGTTTTGAAGAGGGATAAGGGGGATAGGTGGTCATCAAGGGTACCACTCTTACACCCTTAAGTGTAAAGTCTGGAAACACGACGACCACCTGATAAATAATTGGGATCCAGTTGGTCCTCTTAGGCCTGGTTCAACATTGGGATTGCAAAAGGCAAAAGGCAAACGTCTGTGGAGTGTGTTCGCATTTTTACCAAGCAATTGTGGCTCCATGTTGCAGTAATTGCGTTTTTCGAGTCTCATTCCAGAGAATGAGAATGGCATTCTAACTGCCACCAAAATGTTGCACGCAGTGCACCTTTGCGACATATGCACACCGCAGGCACTGAAAAGATTTACCACAGTGCTTTGCTAAATACCGGCTATCAGCAAAGAGCAGAAACGCTCCCCATCAAAAGCACACAAAGTGTGAACTCGTCCTTGAGAGAATTTGATTGGTGATTACAAATTCTACTTATGGCCCCCTCCTCCCCACAGCCATACCAATCCTCACCAAAAAGTTACAAAGCATAGAAGCGCAAACAAAACCAAATAGATGCAGGCCAACAATTGTAATTCTGGAAAATACCAAATGCACTAGCAAAAACCTGGCAATGCAATTTACATGTTCATCGCCGTACTGTTGCTATTGGCAAAATTGGCACAATTACATTTTTTTAATCGAAACGTGCCTAATCCAAAAGGGCCCTAATTAGTTGATCTACCTCTAAGATGGTTTATTATATTCTTTTTTGGCAGAGTACTTTGGCTAATCCAATTGGCTAAAAGTAAATCACATTTTGGCCAGTAGGATTTTAAGCCGGCCCACCATGGCAAGGTAGACTCTTAGGGCGGGTTAGGGAAAGGGAGTGAGAGAGGAATAGGGGATGGCAGTTTTGAAGAGGGATAAGGGGGATAGGTGGTCATCATGGGTACCACTTTTACACCCTCAAGTGTAAAGTCTGGAAACATTACGACCACCTGATAAATAATTGGGATCCAGTTGGTCCCCCTTAGGCTTGGTTCAACATTGGGATCACAAAAGGCAAATAACAATCGCCTATGGTGTGTGATTGCACTTTTACCAAGCAATTGGGGCTCCATGTTGCAGTGATTGCGTTTTTCGAGTCTCATTCCAGAGAATGAGAATGGCATTCTAACTGCCACCGAAATGTTGCACGCAGTGCACCTTTGCGACATATGCACACCGCAGGCACTGCAAGGATTTACCACAGTGCTTTGCTGAATACCGGCTATCAGCAAAGAGCAGAAACGCTCCCCACCAAAAGGACACAAAGTGTGAATTCGTCCTTGAGAGAAATTGATTGGTGATTACAAATTGTTGCAACCTGCAGTGTAGAACTCAGGGGCATATTTAAAATGATTTAAATATACCTACAAGTTCTGCTTATGGCCTCCTCCTCCCCACAGCCATACCAATCCTCACCAAAAAGTTACAAAGCATAGAAGCGCAAACAAAACAAAAAAGATGCAGGCCGACAATTGTAATTCTGGAAAACACCAATTGCACTAGCAAAAACCCGGCAATGCAATTTATACGTTCATTGCCGTGCTTTTGCTATTGGCAAAATGGGCACGATACAATTTTTTTAATCGAAACGTGCCTAATCCAAACGGGGCCTAATTAGTTGATCTACCTCTAAGATGGTTTATTATATTCTTTTTTTTGCAGAGTACTTTGGCTAATCCAGTTGGCTAAAAGTAAATCACATTTTGGCCAATAGGATTGTAAGCCGGCCCACCATGGCAAGGTAGACTCTTAGGGCGGGTTGGGGGAAGAGAGTGAGAAAAGTATAGGGGATGGCAGTTTTGAAGAAGGATAAGGGGGATAGGTGGTCATCATGGGTACCACTCTTACACCCTCAAGTGTAAAGTCTGGAAACACGACGACCACCTGATAAATAATTGGGATCCAGTTGGTCCCTCTTAGGCCTGGTTCAACATTGGGATTGCAAAATGCAAAAGGCAAACGTATGTGGAGTGTGTTTGCATTTTTACCAAGCTATTGTGGCTCCATGTTGCAGTGATTGCATTTTTCGAGTCTCACTCCAGAGAATGAGAATGGCATTCTAACTGCCACCGAAATGTTGCACGCAGTGCACCTTTGTGACATATGCACACCGCAGGCACTGCAAGGATTTACCACATTGCTTTGCTGAATACCGGCTATCAGCAAAGAGCAGAAATGCTACCCACCAAAAGCACACCAAATGTGAACTCGTCCTTGAGAGAATTTGATTGGTGATTACAAATTCTACTTATGGCCCCCTCCTCCCCACAGCCATACCAATCCTCACCAAAAAGTTACAAAGCATAGAAGCGCAAACAAAACCAAAAAGATGCAGGCCGACAATTGTAATTCTGGAAAACACCAATTGCACTAGCAAAAACCCGGTAATGCAGTTTATACGTTCATCGCCATGCTGTTGCTATTGGCAAAATGGGCACGATACAATTTTTTAAATCGAAACGTGCCTAATCCAAAAGGGCCCTAATTAGTTGATCTACCTCTAAGATGGTTTATTATATTCTTTTTTGGCAGAGTACTTTGGCTAATCCAATTGGCTAAAAGTAAATCACATTGTGGACAATAGGATTTTAAGCCGGCCCACCATGGCAAGGTAGACTCTTAGGGCGGGTTGGGGAAAGGGAGTGAGAGAGAAATAGGGGGTGGCAGTTTTGAAGAGGGATAAGGGGGATAGGTGGTTATCATGGGTACCACTTTTACACCCTCAAGTGTAAAGTCTGGAAACATTACGACCACCTGATAAATAATTGGGATCCAGTTGGTCCCCCTTAGGCTTGGTTCAACATTGGGATCACAAAAGGCAAATCACAATCGCCTATGGAGTGTGATTGCATTTTTACCAAGCAATTGTGGCTCCATGTTGTAGTGATTGCGTTTTTCGAGTCTCATTCCAGAGAATGAGAATGGCATTCTAACTGCCACCAAAATGTTGCGCGCAGTGCACCTTTGCGACATATGCACACCGCAGGCACTGCAAGGATTTACCACAGTGCTTTGCTGAATACCGGCTATCAGCAAAGAGCAGAAACGCTCCCCACCAAAAGCACACAAAGTGTGAACTCGTCCTTGAGAGAATTTGATTGGTGATTACAAATTGTTGCAACCTGCAGTGTAGAACTCAGGGGCATATTTAAAATGATTTAAATATACCTACAAGTTCTGCTTATGGCCTCCTCCTCCCCACAGCCATACCAATCCTCACCAAAAAGCTACAAAGCATAGAAACGCAAATAAAACAAAAAGATGCAGGCCGACAATTGTAATTCTGGAAAATACAAATTGCACTAGCAAAAACCCGGCAATGCAATTTACACGTTCATCGCCGTGCTGTTGCTATTGGCAAAATAGTCACGATACAATTTTTCTATCGAAACGTGCCTAATCCAAAAGGGCCCTAATTAGTTGATCTACCTCTAAGATGGTTTATTATATTCTTTTTTGGCAGAGTACTTTGGCTAATCCAATTGGCTAAAAGTAAATCACATTTTGGCCAGTACAATTTTAAGCCAGCCCACCATGGCAAGGTAGACTCTTAGGGCGGTTAGGGGAAAGGGAGTGAGAGAGGAATAGGGGATGGCAGTTTTGAAGAGGGATAAGGGGGATAGGTGGTCATCATGGGTACCACTTTTACACCCTCAAGTGTAAAGTCTGGAAACATTACGACCACCTGATAAATTATTGGGATCCAGTTGGTCCCCCTTAGGCTTGGTTCAACATTGGGATTGCAAAAGGCAAATCACAATCGCCTATGGAGTGTGTTTGCAGTTTTACCAAGCAATTGTGGCTCCATGTTGCAGTGATTGCGTTTTTCGAGTCTCATTCCAGAGAATGAGAATGGCATTCTAACTGCCACCGAAATGTTGCACGCAGTGCACCTTTGCGACATATGCACACCGTAGGCACTGCAAGGATTTACCACAGTGCTTTGCTGAATACCGGCTATCAGCAAAGAGCAGAAATGCTACCCACCAAAAGCACACCAAATGTGAACTCGTCCTTGAGAGAATTTGATTGGTGATTACAAATTGTTGCAACCTGCAGTGTAGAACTCAGGGGCATATTTAAAATGATTTAAATATACCCCCAAGTTCTACTTATGGCTTCCTTCTCCCCACAGCCATACCAATCCTCACCAAAAAGTTACAAAGCATAGAAGCGCAAACAAAACCAAAAAGATGCAGGCCGACAATTGTAATTCTGGAAAACACCAATTGCACTAGCAAAAATCCGGCAATGCAGTTTATACGTTCATCGCCATGCTGTTGCTATTGGCAAAATGGGCACGATACAATTTTTTAAATCGAAATGTGCCTAATCCAAAAGGGCCCTAATTAGTTGATCTACCTCTAAGATGGTTTATTATATTCTTTTTTGGCAGAGTACTTTGGCTAATCCAATTGGCTAAAAGTAAATCACATTGTGGACAATAGGATTTTAAGCCGGCCCACCATGGCAAGGTAGACTCTTAGGGCGGGTTGGGGAAAGGGAGTGAGAGAGAAATAGGGGGTGGCAGTTTTGAAGAGGGATAAGGGGGATAGGTGGTTATCATGGGTACCACTTTTACACCCTCAAGTGTAAAGTCTGGAAACATTACGACCACCTGATAAATAATTGGGATCCAGTTGGTCCCCCTTAGGCTTGGTTCAACATTGGGATCACAAAAGGCAAATCACAATCGCCTATGGAGTGTGATTGCATTTTTACCAAGCAATTGTGGCTCCATGTTGTAGTGATTGCGTTTTTCGAGTCTCATTCCAGAGAATGAGAATGGCATTCTAACTGCCACCAAAATGTTGCGCGCAGTGCACCTTTGCGACATATGCACACCGCAGGCACTGCAAGGATTTACCACAGTGCTTTGCTGAATACCGGCTATCAGCAAAGAGCAGAAACGCTCCCCACCAAAAGCACACAAAGTGTGAACTCGTCCTTGAGAGAATTTGATTGGTGATTACAAATTGTTGCAACCTGCAGTGTAGAACTCAGGGGCATATTTAAAATGATTTAAATATACCTACAAGTTCTGCTTATGGCCTCCTCCTCCCCACAGCCATACCAATCCTCACCAAAAAGCTACAAAGCATAGAAACGCAAATAAAACAAAAAGATGCAGGCCGACAATTGTAATTCTGGAAAATACAAATTGCACTAGCAAAAACCCGGCAATGCAATTTACACGTTCATCGCCGTGCTGTTGCTATTGGCAAAATAGTCACGATACAATTTTTTTATCGAAACGTGCCTAATCCAAAAGGGCCCTAATTAGTTGATCTACCTCTAAGATGGTTTATTATATTCTTTTTTGGCAGAGTACTTTGGCTAATCCAATTGGCTAAAAGTAAATCACATTTTGGCCAGTACAATTTTAAGCCAGCCCACCATGGCAAGGTAGACTCTTAGGGCGGTTAGGGGAAAGGGAGTGAGAGAGGAATAGGGGATGGCAGTTTTGAAGAGGGATAAGGGGGATAGGTGGTCATCATGGGTACCACTTTTACACCCTCAAGTGTAAAGTCTGGAAACATTACGACCACCTGATAAATTATTGGGATCCAGTTGGTCCCCCTTAGGCTTGGTTCAACATTGGGATTGCAAAAGGCAAATCACAATCGCCTATGGAGTGTGTTTGCAGTTTTACCAAGCAATTGTAGATCCATGTTGCAGTGATTGCGTTTTTCGAGTCTCATTCCAGAGAATGAGAATGGCATTCTAACTGCCACCGAAATGTTGCACGCAGTGCACCTTTGCGACATATGCACACTGTAGGCACTGCAAGGATTTACCACAGTGCTCTGCTGAATACCGGCTATCAGCAAAGAGCAGAAATGCTACCCACCAAAAGCACACCAAATGTGAACTCGTCCTTGAGAGAATTTGATTGGTGATTACAAATTGTTGCAACCTGCAGTGTAGAACTCAGGGGCATATTTAAAATGATTTAAATATACCCCCAAGTTCTACTTATGGCTTCCTTCTCCCCACAGCCATACCAATCCTCACCAAAAAGTTACAAAGCATAGAAGCGCAAACAAAACCAAATAGATGCAGGCCAACAATTGTAATTCTGGAAAATACCAATTGCACTAGCAAAAACCCGGCAATGCAATTTACATGTTCATCGCCGTGCTGTTGCTATTGGCAAAATTGGCACGATTACATTTTTTTAATCGAAACGTGCCTAATCCAAAAGGGCCCTAATTAGTTGATCTACCTCTAAGATGGTTGATTATATTCTTTTTTGGCAGAGTACTTTGGCTAATCCAATTGGCTAAAAGTAAATCACATTTTGGACAATAGGATTTTAAGCCGGCCCACCATGGCAAGGTAGACTCTTAGGGCGGGTTGGGGAAAGGGAGTGAGAGAGGAATAGGAGATGGCAGTTTTGAAGAGGGATAAGGGGGATAGGTGGTCATCATGGGTACCACTTTTACACCCTCAAGTGTAAAGTCTGGAAACATTACGACCACCTGATAAATAATTGGGATCCAGTTGGTCCCCCTTAGGCTTGGTTCAACATTGGGATTGCAAAAGGCAAATCACAATCGCCTATGGAGTGTGACTGCATTTTTACCAAGCAATTGTGGCTCCATGTTGCAGTGATTGCGTTTTTCGAGTCTCTTTCCAGAGAATGAGAATGGCATTCTAACTGCCACCGAAATGTTGCACGCAGTGCACCTTTGCGACATATGCACACCGCAGGCACTGCAAGGATTTACCACAGTGCTTTGCTGAATACCGGCTATCAGCAAAGAGCAGAAACGCTCCCCACCAAAAGCACACAAAGTGTGAACTCGTCCTTGAGAGAATTTGATTGGTGATTACAAATTGTTGCAACCTGCAGTGTAGAACTCAGGGGCATATTTAAAATGATTTAAATATACCTACAAGTTCTGCTTATGGCCTCCTCCTCCCCACAGCCATACCAATCCTCACCAAAAAGTTACAAAGCATAGAAGCGCAAACAAAACAAAAAAGATGCAGGCCGACAATTGTAATTCTGGAAAACACCAATTGCACTAGCAAAAACCCGGCAATGCAATTTATACGTTCATCGCCGTGCTGTTGCTACTGGCAAAATGGGCACGATACAATTTTTTTAATCGAAACGTGCCTAATCCAAAAGGGCCCTAATTAGTTGATCTACCTCTAAGATGGTTTATTATATTTTTTTTTTGGGCAGAGTACTTTGGCTGATCCAGTTGGCTAAAAGTAAATCACATTTTGGATAATAGGATTGTAAGCCGGCCCACCATGGCAAGGTAGACTCTTAGGGCGGGTTGGGGGAAGGGAGTGAGAGAAGTATAGGGGATGGCAGTTTTGAATAGGGATAAGGGGGATAGGTGGTCATCATGGGTACCACTCTTACACCCTCAAGTGTACAGTCTGGAAACACGACGACCACCTGATAAATAATTGGGATCCAGTTGGTCCCTCTTAGGCCTGGTTCAACATTGGGATTGCAAAAGGCAAAAGGCAAACGTCTGTGGAGTGTGTTCACATTTTTACCAAGCAATTGTGGCTCCATGTTGCAGTGATTGCGTTTTTCGAGTCTCATTCCAGAGAATGAGAATGGCATTCTAAGTGCCACCGAAATGTTGCACGCAGTGCACCTTTGCGACATATGCACACCGTAGGCACTGCAAGGATTTACCACAGTGCTTTGCTGAATATCGGCTATCAGCAAAGAGCAGAAATGCTACCCACCAAAAGCACACCAAATGTGAACTCGTCCTTGAGAGAATTTGATTGGTGATTACAAATTGTTGCAACCTGCAGTGTAGAACTCAGGGGCATATTTAAAATGATTTAAATATACCCCCAAGTTCTACTTATGGCCTCCTCCTCCCCACAGCCATACCAATCCTCACCAAAAAGTTACAAAGCATAGAAGCGCAAACAAAACCAAAAAGATGCAGGCCGACAATTGTAATTCTGGAAAACACCAATTGCACTAGCAAAAACCCGGCAATGCAATTTATACGTTCATCGCCATGCTGTTGCTATTGGCAAAATGGGCACGATACAATTTTTTAAATCGAAACGTGCCTAATCCAAAAGGGCCCTAATTAGTTGATCTACCTCTAAGATGGTTTATTATATTCTTTTTTGGCAGAGTACTTTGGCTAATCCAATTGTCTAAAAGTAAATCACTTTTTGGACAATAGGATTTTAAGCCGGCCCACTATGGCAAGGTAGACTCTAAGGTCGGGTTGGGGGAAAGGAGTGAGAGAAGTATAGGGGATGGCAGTTTTGAAGAGGGATAAGGGGGATAGGTGGTCATCAAGGGTACCACTCTTACACCCTTAAGTGTAAAGTCTGGAAACACGACGACCACCTGATAAATAATTGGGATCCAGTTGGTCCTCTTAGGCCTGGTTCAACATTGGGATTGCAAAAGGCAAAAGGCAAACGTCTGTGGAGTGTGTTCGCATTTTTACCAAGCAATTGTGGCTCCATGTTGCAGTAATTGCGTTTTTCGAGTCTCATTCCAGAGAATGAGAATGGCATTCTAACTGCCACCAAAATGTTGCACGCAGTGCACCTTTGCGACATATGCACACCGCAGGCACTGAAAAGATTTACCACAGTGCTTTGCTGAATACCGGCTATCAGCAAAGAGCAGAAACGCTCCCCACCAAAAGCACACAAAGTGTGAACTCGTCCTTGAGAGAATTTGATTGGTGATTACAAATTCTACTTATGGCCCCCTCCTCCCCACAGCCATACCAATCCTCACCAAAAAGTTACAAAGCATAGAAGCGCAAACAAAACCAAATAGATGCAGGCCAACAATTGTAATTCTGGAAAATACCAAATGCACTAGCAAAAACCCGGCAATGCAATTTACATGTTCATCGCCGTACTGTTGCTATTGGCAAAATTGGCACAATTACATTTTTTTAATCGAAACGTGCCTAATCCAAAAGGGCCCTAATTAGTTGATCTACCTCTAAGATGGTTTATTATATTCTTTTTTGGCAGAGTACTTTGGCTAATCCAATTGGCTAAAACTAAATCACATTTTGGCCAGTAGGATTTTAAGCCGGCCCACCATGGCAAGGTAGACTCTTAGGGCGGGTTAGGGAAAGGGAGTGAGAGAGGAATAGGGGATGGCAGTTTTGAAGAGGGATAAGGGGGATAGGTGGTCATCATGGGTACCACTTTTACACCCTCAAGTGTAAAGTCTGGAAACATTACGACCACCTGATAAATAATTGGGATCCAGTTGGTCCCCCTTAGGCTTGGTTCAACATTGGGATCACAAAAGGCAAATAACAATCGCCTATGGTGTGTGATTGCACTTTTACCAAGCAATTGTGGCTCCATGTTGCAGTGATTGCGTTTTTCGAGTCTCATTCCAGAGAATGAGAATGGCATTCTAACTGCCAATCGAAACGTGCCTAATCCAAACGGGGCCTAATTAGTTGATCTACCTCTAAGATGGTTTATTATATTCTTTTTTTTGCAGAGTACTTTGGCTAATCCAGTTGGCTAAAAGTAAATCACATTTTGGCCAATAGGATTGTAAGTCGGCCCACCATGGCAAGGTAGACTCTTAGGGCGGGTTGGGGGAAGAGAGTGAGAAAAGTATAGGGGATGGCAGTTTTGAAGAAGGATAAGGGGGATAGGTGGTCATCATGGGTACCACTCTTACACCCTCAAGTGTAAAGTCTGGAAACACGACGACCACCTAATAAATAATTGGGATCCAGTTGGTCCCTCTTAGGCCTGGTTCAACATTGGGATTGCAAAATGCAAAAGGCAAACGTATGTGGAGTGTGTTTGCATTTTTACCAAGCTATTGTGGCTCCATGTTGCAGTGATTGCATTTTTCGAGTCTCACTCCAGAGAATGAGAATGGCATTCTAACTGCCACCGAAATGTTGCACGCAGTGCACCTTTGTGACATATGCACACCGCAGGCACTGCAAGGATTTACCACATTGCTTTGCTGAATACCGGCTATCAGCAAAGAGCAGAAATGCTACCCACCAAAAGCACACCAAATGTGAACTCGTCCTTGAGAGAATTTGATTGGTGATTACAAATTGTTGCAACCTGCAGTGTAGAACTCAGGGGCATATTTAAAATGATTTAAATATACCCCCAAGTTCTACTTATGGCCTCCTCCTCCCCACAGCCATACAAATCCTCACCAAAAAGTTACAAAGCATAGAAGCGCAAACAAAACCAAATAGATGCAGGCCAACAATTGTAATTCTGGAAAATACCAATTGCACTAGCAAAAACCCGGCAATGCAATTTACATGTTCATCGCCGTACTGTTGCTATTGGCAAAATTGGCACAATTACATTTTTTTAATCGAAACGTGCCTAATCCAAAAGGGCCCTAATTAGTTGATCTACCTCTAAGATGGTTTATTATATTCTTTTTTGGCAGAGTACTTTGGCTAATCCAATTGGCTAAAACTAAATCACATTTTGGCCAGTAGGATTTTAAGCCGGCCCACCATGGCAAGGTAGACTCTTAGGGCGGGTTAGGGAAAGGGAGTGAGAGAGGAATAGGGGATGGCAGTTTTGAAGAGGGATAAGGGGGATAGGTGGTCATCATGGGTACCACTTTTACACCCTCAAGTGTAAAGTCTGGAAACATTACGACCACCTGATAAATAATTGGGATCCAGTTGGTCCCCCTTAGGCTTGGTTCAACATTGGGATCACAAAAGGCAAATAACAATCGCCTATGGTGTGTGATTGCACTTTTACCAAGCAATTGTGGCTCCATGTTGCAGTGATTGCCTTTTTCGAGTCTCATTCCAGAGAATGAGAATGGCATTCTAACTGCCAATCGAAACGTGCCTAATCCAAACGGGGCCTAATTAGTTGATCTACCTCTAAGATGGTTTATTATATTCTTTTTTTTGCAGAGTACTTTGGCTAATCCAGTTGGCTAAAAGTAAATCACATTTTGGCCAATAGGATTGTAAGCCGGCCCACCATGGCAAGGTAGACTCTTAGGGCGGGTTGGGGGAAGAGAGTGAGAAAAGTATAGGGGATGGCAGTTTTGAAGAAGGATAAGGGGGATAGGTGGTCATCATGGGTACCACTCTTACACCCTCAAGTGTAAAGTCTGGAAACACGACGACCACCTAATAAATAATTGGGATCCAGTTGGTCCCTCTTAGGCCTGGTTCAACATTGGGATTGCAAAATGCAAAAGGCAAACGTATGTGGAGTGTGTTTGCATTTTTACCAAGCTATTGTGGCTCCATGTTGCAGTGATTGCATTTTTCGAGTCTCACTCCAGAGAATGAGAATGGCATTCTAACTGCCACCGAAATGTTGCACGCAGTGCACCTTTGTGACATATGCACACCGCAGGCACTGCAAGGATTTACCACATTGCTTTGCTGAATACCGGCTATCAGCAAAGAGCAGAAATGCTACCCACCAAAAGCACACCAAATGTGAACTCGTCCTTGAGAGAATTTGATTGGTGATTACAAATTGTTGCAACCTGCAGTGTAGAACTCAGGGGCATATTTAAAATGATTTAAATATACCCCCAAGTTCTACTTATGGCCTCCTCCTCCCCACAGCCATACAAATCCTCACCAAAAAGTTACAAAGCATAGAAGCGCAAACAAAACCAAATAGATGCAGGCCAACAATTGTAATTCTGGAAAATACCAATTGCACTAGCAAAAACCCGGCAATGCAATTTACATGTTCATCGCCGTACTGTTGCTATTGGCAAAATTGGCACAATTACATTTTTTCAATCGAAACGTGCCTAATCCAAAAGGGCCCTAATTAGTTGATCTACCTCTAAGATGGTTTATTATATTCTTTTTTGGCAGAGTACTTTGGCTAATCCAATTGGCTAAAAGTAAGTCACATTTTGGCCAGTAGAATTTTAAGCCAGCCCACCATGGCAAGGTAGACTCTTAGGGCGGTTAGGGGAAAGGGAGTGAGAGAGGAATAGGGGATGGCAGTTTTGAAGAGGGATAAGGGGGATGGGTGGTCATCATGGGTACCACTTTTACACCCTCAAGTGTAAAGTCTGGAAACATTACGACCACCTGATAAATTATTGGGATCCAGTTGGTCCCCCTTAGGCTTGGTTCAACATTGGGATTGCAAAAGGCAAATCACAATCGCCTATGGAGTGTGATTGCAGTTTTACCAAGCAATTGTGGCTCCATGTTGCAGTGATTGCGTTTTTCGAGTCTCATTCCAGAGAATGAGAATGGCATTCTAACTGCCACCGAAATGTTGCACGCAGTGCACCTTTGCGACATATGCACACCGTAGGCACTGCAAGGATTTACCACAGTGCTTTGCTGAATACCGGCTATCAGCAAAGAGCAGAAATGCTACCCACCAAAAGCACACCAAATGTGAACTCGTCCTTGAGAGAATTTGATTGGTGATTACAAATTGTTGCAACCTGCAGTGTAGAACTCAGGGGCATATTTAAAATGATTTAAATATACCCCCAAGTTCTACTTATGGCTTCCTTCTCCCCACAGCCATACCAATCCTCACCAAAAAGTTACAAAGCATAGAAGCACAAACAAAACAAAAAAGATGCAGGCCGACAATTGTAATTCTGGAAAACACCAACTGCACTAGCAGAAACCCGGCAATGCAATTTATACGTTCATCGCCGTGCTGTTGCTACTGGCAAAATGGGCACGATACAATTTTTTTAATCGAAACGTGCCTAATCCAAACGGGCCCTAATTAGTTGATCTACCTCTAAGATGGTTTATTATATTCTTTTTTTTGCAGAGTACTTTGGCTAATCCAGTTGGCTAAAAGTAAATCACATTTTGGCCAATAGGATTGTAAGCCGGCCCACCATGGCAAGGTAGACTCTTAGGGCGGGTTGGGGGAAGAGAGTGAGAGAAGTATAGGGGATGGCAGTTTTGAAGAGGGATAAGGGGGATAGGTGGTCATCATGGGTACCACTCTTACACCCTCAAGTGTAAAGTCTGGAAACACGACGACCACCTGATAAATAATTGGGATCCAGTTGGTCCCCCTTAGGCCTGGTTCAACATTGGAATTGCAAAATGCAAAAGGCAAACGTCTGTGGAGTGTGTTTGAATTTTTACCAAGCTATTGTGGCTCCATGTTGCAGTGATTGCGTTTTTCGAGTCTCATTCCAGAGAATGAGAATGGCATTCTAACTGCCACCGAAATGTTGCACGCAGTGCACCTTTGCGACATATGCACACCGCAGGCACTGCAAGGATTTACCACAGTGCTTTGCTGAATACCGGCTATCAGTAAAGAGCAGAAACGCTCCCCACCAAAAGCACACCAAGTGTGAACTGGCCCTTGAGAGAATTTGATTGGTGATTACAAATTGTTGCAACCTGCAGTGTAGAACTCAGGGGCATATTTAAAATGATTTCAATATACCCCCAAGTTCTACTTATGGCCTCCTCCTCCCCACAGCCATACCAATCCTCACCAAAAAGTTACAAAGCATAGAAGCGCAAACAAAACCAAATAGATGCAGGCCAACAATTGTAATTCTGGAAAATACCAATTGCACTAGCAAAAACCCGACAATGCAATTTACATGTTCATCGCCGTGCTGTTGCTATTGGCAAAATTGGCACGATTACATTTTTTTAATCGAAACGTGCCTAATCCAAAAGGGCCCTAATTAGTTGATCTACCTCTAAGATGGTTGATTATATTCTTTTTTGGCAGAGTACTTTGGCTAATCCAATTGGCTAAAAGTAAATCACATTTTGGACAATAGGATTTTAAGCCGGCCCACCATGGCAAGGTAGACTCTTAGGGCGGGTTGGGGAAAGGGAGTGAGAGAGGAATAGGAGATGGCAGTTTTGAAGAGGGATAAGGGGGATAGGTGGTCATCATGGGTACCACTTTTACACCCTCAAGTGTAAAGTCTGGAAACATTACGACCACCTGATAAATAATTGGGATCCAGTTGGTCCCCCTTAGGCTTGGTTCAACATTGGGATTGCAAAAGGCAAATCACAATCGCCTATGGAGTGTGATTGCATTTTTACCAAGCAATTGTGGCTCCATGTTGCAGTGATTGCGTTTTTCGAGTCTCATTCCAGAGAATGAGAATGGCATTCTAACTGCCACCGAAATGTTGCACGCAGTGCACCTTTGCGACATATGCACACCGCAGGCACTGCAAGGATTTACCACAGTGCTTTGCTGAATACCGGCTATCAGCAAAGAGCAGAAACGCTCCCCACCAAAAGCACACAAAGTGTGAACTCGTCCTTGAGAGAATTTGATTGGTGATTACAAATTGTTGCAACCTGCAGTGTAGAACTCAGGGGCATATTTAAAATGATTTAAATATACCTACAAGTTCTGCTTATGGCCTCCTCCTCCCCACAGCCATACCAATCCTCACCAAAAAGTTACAAAGCATAGAAGCGCAAACAAAACAAAAAAGATGCAGGCCGACAATTGTAATTCTGGAAAACACCAATTGCACTAGCAAAAACCCGGCAATGCAATTTATACGTTCATCGCCGTGCTGTTGCTACTGGCAAAATGGGCACGATACAATTTTTTTAATCGAAACGTGCCTAATCCAAAAGGGCCCTAATTAGTTGATCTACCTCTAAGATGGTTTATTATATTTTTTTTTGGGGCAGAGTACTTTGGCTGATCCAGTTGGCTAAAAGTAAATCACATTTTGGATAATAGGATTGTAAGCCGGCCCACCATGGCAAGGTAGACTCTTAGGGCGGGTTGGGGGAAGGGAGTGAGAGAAGTATAGGGGATGGCAGTTTTGAATAGGGATAAGGGGGATAGGTGGTCATCATGGGTACCACTCTTACACCCTCAAGTGTACAGTCTGGAAACACGACGACCACCTGATAAATAATTGGGATCCAGTTGGTCCCTCTTAGGCCTGGTTCAACATTGGGATTGCAAAAGGCAAAAGGCAAACGTCTGTGGAGTGTGTTCGCATTTTTACCAAGCAATTGTGGCTCCATGTTGCAGTGATTGCGTTTTTCGAGTCTCATTCCAGAGAATGAGAATGGCATTCTAAGTGCCACCGAAATGTTGCACGCAGTGCACCTTTGCGACATATGCACACCGTAGGCACTGCAAGGATTTACCACAGTGCTTTGCTGAATATCGGCTATCAGCAAAGAGCAGAAATGCTACCCACCAAAAGCACACCAAATGTGAACTCGTCCTTGAGAGAATTTGATTGGTGATTACAAATTGTTGCAACCTGCAGTGTAGAACTCAGGGGCATATTTAAAATGATTTAAATATACCCCCAAGTTCTACTTATGGCCTCCTCCTCCCCACAGCCATACCAATCCTCACCAAAAGGTTACAAAGCATAGAAGCGCAAACAAAACAAAAAAGATGCAGGCCGACAATTGTAATTCTGGAAAAAACCAATTGCACTAGCAAAAACCCGGCAATGCAATTTATTCGTTCATCGCCGTGCTGTTGCTACTGGCAAAATAGGCACGATACAATTTTTTTAATCGAAACGTGCCTAATCCAAAAGGGCCCTAATTAGTTGATCTACCTCTAAGATGGTTTATTATATTTTTTTTTTGGGCAGAGTACTTTGGCTGATCCAGTTGGCTAAAAGTAAATCACATTTTGGATAATAGGATTGTAAGCCGGCCCACCATGGCAAGGTAGACTCTTAGGGCGGGTTGGGGGAAGGGAGTGAGAGAAGTATAGGGGATGGCAGTTTTGAATAGGGATAAGGGGGATAGGTGGTCATCATGGGTACCACTCTTACACCCTCAAGTGTACAGTCTGGAAACACGACGACCACCTGATAAATAATTGGGATCCAGTTGGTCCCTCTTAGGCCTGGTTCAACATTGGGATTGCAAAAGGCAAAAGGCAAACGTCTGTGGAGTGTGTTCACATTTTTACCAAGCAATTGTGGCTCCATGTTGCAGTGATTGCGTTTTTCGAGTCTCATTCCAGAGAATGAGAATGGCATTCTAAATGCCACCGAAATGTTGCACGCAGTGCACCTTTGCGACATATGCACACCGTAGGCACTGCAAGGATTTACCACAGTGCTTTGCTGAATATCGGCTATCAGCAAAGAGCAGAAATGCTACCCACCAAAAGCACACCAAATGTGAACTCGTCCTTGAGAGAATTTGATTGGTGATTACAAATTGTTGCAACCTGCAGTGTAGAACTCAGGGGCATATTTAAAATGATTTAAATATACCCCCAAGTTCTACTTATGGCCTCCTCCTCCCCACAGCCATACCAATCCTCACCAAAAAGTTACAAAGCATAGAAGCGCAAACAAAACCAAAAAGATGCAGGCCGACAATTGTAATTCTGGAAAACACCAATTGCACTAGCAAAAACCCGGCAATGCAATTTATACGTTCATCGCCATGCTGTTGCTATTGGCAAAATGGGCACGATACAATTTTTTAAATCGAAACGTGCCTAATCCAAAAGGGCCCTAATTAGTTGATCTACCTCTAAGATGGTTTATTATATTCTTTTTTGGCAGAGTACTTTGGCTAATCCAATTGTCTAAAAGTAAATCACTTTTTGGACAATAGGATTTTAAGCCGGCCCACCATGGCAAGGTAGACTCTAAGGTCGGGTTGGGGGAAAGGAGTGAGAGAAGTATAGGGGATGGCAGTTTTGAAGAGGGATAAGGGGGATAGGTGGTCATCAAGGGTACCACTCTTACACCCTTAAGTGTAAAGTCTGGAAACACGACGACCACCTGATAAATAATTGGGATCCAGTTGGTCCTCTTAGGCCTGGTTCAACATTGGGATTGCAAAAGGCAAAAGGCAAACGTCTGTGGAGTGTGTTCGCATTTTTACCAAGCAATTGTGGCTCCATGTTGCAGTAATTGCGTTTTTCGAGTCTCATTCCAGAGAATGAGAATGGCATTCTAACTGCCACCAAAATGTTGCACGCAGTGCACCTTTGCGACATATGCACACCGCAGGCACTGAAAAGATTTACCACAGTGCTTTGCTGAATACCGGCTATCAGCAAAGAGCAGAAACGCTCCCCATCAAAAGCACACAAAGTGTGAACTCGTCCTTGAGAGAATTTGATTGGTGATTACAAATTCTACTTATGGCCCCCTCCTCCCCACAGCCATACCAATCCTCACCAAAAAGTTACAAAGCATAGAAGCGCAAACAAAACCAAATAGATGCAGGCCAACAATTGTAATTCTGGAAAATACCAAATGCACTAGCAAAAACCTGGCAATGCAATTTACATGTTCATCGCCGTACTGTTGCTATTGGCAAAATTGGCACAATTACATTTTTTTAATCGAAACGTGCCTAATCCAAAAGGGCCCTAATTAGTTGATCTACCTCTAAGATGGTTTATTATATTCTTTTTTGGCAGAGTACTTTGGCTAATCCAATTGGCTAAAAGTAAATCACATTTTGGCCAGTAGGATTTTAAGCCGGCCCACCATGGCAAGGTAGACTCTTAGGGCGGGTTAGGGAAAGGGAGTGAGAGAGGAATAGGGGATGGCAGTTTTGAAGAGGGATAAGGGGGATAGGTGGTCATCATGGGTACCACTTTTACACCCTCAAGTGTAAAGTCTGGAAACATTACGACCACCTGATAAATAATTGGGATCCAGTTGGTCCCCCTTAGGCTTGGTTCAACATTGGGATCACAAAAGGCAAATAACAATCGCCTATGGTGTGTGATTGCACTTTTACCAAGCAATTGGGGCTCCATGTTGCAGTGATTGCGTTTTTCGAGTCTCATTCCAGAGAATGAGAATGGCATTCTAACTGCCACCGAAATGTTGCACGCAGTGCACCTTTGCGACATATGCACACCGCAGGCACTGCAAGGATTTACCACAGTGCTTTGCTGAATACCGGCTATCAGCAAAGAGCAGAAACGCTCCCCACCAAAAGGACACAAAGTGTGAATTCGTCCTTGAGAGAAATTGATTGGTGATTACAAATTGTTGCAACCTGCAGTGTAGAACTCAGGGGCATATTTAAAATGATTTAAATATACCTACAAGTTCTGCTTATGGCCTCCTCCTCCCCACAGCCATACCAATCCTCACCAAAAAGTTACAAAGCATAGAAGCGCAAACAAAACAAAAAAGATGCAGGCCGACAATTGTAATTCTGGAAAACACCAATTGCACTAGCAAAAACCCGGCAATGCAATTTATACGTTCATTGCCGTGCTTTTGCTATTGGCAAAATGGGCACGATACAATTTTTTTAATCGAAACGTGCCTAATCCAAACGGGGCCTAATTAGTTGATCTACCTCTAAGATGGTTTATTATATTCTTTTTTTTGCAGAGTACTTTGGCTAATCCAGTTGGCTAAAAGTAAATCACATTTTGGCCAATAGGATTGTAAGCCGGCCCACCATGGCAAGGTAGACTCTTAGGGCGGGTTGGGGGAAGAGAGTGAGAAAAGTATAGGGGATGGCAGTTTTGAAGAAGGATAAGGGGGATAGGTGGTCATCATGGGTACCACTCTTACACCCTCAAGTGTAAAGTCTGGAAACACGACGACCACCTGATAAATAATTGGGATCCAGTTGGTCCCTCTTAGGCCTGGTTCAACATTGGGATTGCAAAATGCAAAAGGCAAACGTATGTGGAGTGTGTTTGCATTTTTACCAAGCTATTGTGGCTCCATGTTGCAGTGATTGCATTTTTCGAGTCTCACTCCAGAGAATGAGAATGGCATTCTAACTGCCACCGAAATGTTGCACGCAGTGCACCTTTGTGACATATGCACACCGCAGGCACTGCAAGGACTTACCACATTGCTTTGCTGAATACCGGCTATCAGCAAAGAGCAGAAATGCTACCCACCAAAAGCACACCAAATGTGAACTCGTCCTTGAGAGAATTTGATTGGTGATTACAAATTCTACTTATGGCCCCCTCCTCCCCACAGCCATACCAATCCTCACCAAAAAGTTACAAAGCATAGAAGCGCAAACAAAACCAAAAAGATGCAGGCCGACAATTGTAATTCTGGAAAACACCAATTGCACTAGCAAAAACCCGGTAATGCAGTTTATACGTTCATCGCCATGCTGTTGCTATTGGCAAAATGGGCACGATACAATTTTTTAAATCGAAACGTGCCTAATCCAAAAGGGCCCTAATTAGTTGATCTACCTCTAAGATGGTTTATTATATTCTTTTTTGGCAGAGTACTTTGGCTAATCCAATTGGCTAAAAGTAAATCACATTGTGGACAATAGGATTTTAAGCCGGCCCACCATGGCAAGGTAGACTCTTAGGGCGGGTTGGGGAAAGGGAGTGAGAGAGAAATAGGGGGTGGCAGTTTTGAAGAGGGATAAGGGGGATAGGTGGTTATCATGGGTACCACTTTTACACCCTCAAGTGTAAAGTCTGGAAACATTACGACCACCTGATAAATAATTGGGATCCAGTTGGTCCCCCTTAGGCTTGGTTCAACATTGGGATCACAAAAGGCAAATCACAATCGCCTATGGAGTGTGATTGCATTTTTACCAAGCAATTGTGGCTCCATGTTGTAGTGATTGCGTTTTTCGAGTCTCATTCCAGAGAATGAGAATGGCATTCTAACTGCCACCAAAATGTTGCGCGCAGTGCACCTTTGCGACATATGCACACCGCAGGCACTGCAAGGATTTACCACAGTGCTTTGCTGAATACCGGCTATCAGCAAAGAGCAGAAACGCTCCCCACCAAAAGCACACAAAGTGTGAACTCGTCCTTGAGAGAATTTGATTGGTGATTACAAATTGTTGCAACCTGCAGTGTAGAACTCAGGGGCATATTTAAAATGATTTAAATATACCTACAAGTTCTGCTTATGGCCTCCTCCTCCCCACAGCCATACCAATCCTCACCAAAAAGCTACAAAGCATAGAAACGCAAATAAAACAAAAAGATGCAGGCCGACAATTGTAATTCTGGAAAATACAAATTGCACTAGCAAAAACCCGGCAATGCAATTTACACGTTCATCGCCGTGCTGTTGCTATTGGCAAAATAGTCACGATACAATTTTTTTATCGAAACGTGCCTAATCCAAAAGGGCCCTAATTAGTTGATCTACCTCTAAGATGGTTTATTATATTCTTTTTTGGCAGAGTACTTTGGCTAATCCAATTGGCTAAAAGTAAATCACATTTTGGCCAGTACAATTTTAAGCCAGCCCACCATGGCAAGGTAGACTCTTAGGGCGGTTAGGGGAAAGGGAGTGAGAGAGGAATAGGGGATGGCAGTTTTGAAGAGGGATAAGGGGGATAGGTGGTCATCATGGGTACCACTTTTACACCCTCAAGTGTAAAGTCTGGAAACATTACGACCACCTGATAAATTATTGGGATCCAGTTGGTCCCCCTTAGGCTTGGTTCAACATTGGGATTGCAAAAGGCAAATCACAATCGCCTATGGAGTGTGTTTGCAGTTTTACCAAGCAATTGTGGCTCCATGTTGCAGTGATTGCGTTTTTCGAGTCCCATTCCAGAGAATGAGAATGGCATTCTAACTGCCACCGAAATGTTGCACGCAGTGCACCTTTGCGACATATGCACACCGTAGGCACTGCAAGGATTTACCACAGTGCTTTGCTGAATACCGGCTATCAGCAAAGAGCAGAAATGCTACCCACCAAAAGCACACCAAATGTGAACTCGTCCTTGAGAGAATTTGATTGGTGATTACAAATTGTTGCAACCTGCAGTGTAGAACTCAGGGGCATATTTAAAATGATTTAAATATACCCCCAAGTTCTACTTATGGCCTCCTCCTCCCCACAGCCATACCAATCCTCACCAAAAAGCTACAAAGCATAGAAACGCAAATAAAACAAAAAGATGCAGGCCGACAATTGTAATTCTGGAAAATACAAATTGCACTAGCAAAAACCCGGCAATGCAATTTACACGTTCATCGCCGTGCTGTTGCTATTGGCAAAATAGTCACGATACAATTTTTTTATCGAAACGTGCCTAATCCAAAAGGGCCCTAATTAGTTGATCTACCTCTAAGATGGTTTATTATATTCTTTTTTGGCAGAGTACTTTGGCTAATCCAATTGGCTAAAAGTAAATCACATTTTGGCCAGTACAATTTTAAGCCAGCCCACCATGGCAAGGTAGACTCTTAGGGCGGTTAGGGGAAAGGGAGTGAGAGAGGAATAGGGGATGGCAGTTTTGAAGAGGGATAAGGGGGATAGGTGGTCATCATGGGTACCACTTTTACACCCTCAAGTGTAAAGTCTGGAAACATTACGACCACCTGATAAATTATTGGGATCCAGTTGGTCCCCCTTAGGCTTGGTTCAACATTGGGATTGCAAAAGGCAAATCACAATCGCCTATGGAGTGTGTTTGCAGTTTTACCAAGCAATTGTGGCTCCATGTTGCAGTGATTGCTTTTTTCGAGTCTCATTCCAGAGAATGAGAATGGCATTCTAACTGCCACCGAAATGTTGCACGCAGTGCACCTTTGCGACATATGCACACCGTAGGCACTGCAAGGATTTACCACAGTGCTTTGCTGAATACCGGCTATCAGCAAAGAGCAGAAATGCTACCCACCAAAAGCACACCAAATGTGAACTCGTCCTTGAGAGAATTTGATTGGTGATTACAAATTGTTGCAACCTGCAGTGTAGAACTCAGGGGCATATTTAAAATGATTTAAATATACCCCCAAGTTCTACTTATGGCTTCCTTCTCCCCACAGCCATACCAATCCTCACCAAAAAGTTACAAAGCATAGAAGCGCAAACAAAACCAAATAGATGCAGGCCAACAATTGTAATTCTGGAAAATACCAATTGCACTAGCAAAAACCCGGCAATGCAATTTACATGTTCATCGCCGTGCTGTTGCTATTGGCAAAATTGGCACGATTACATTTTTTTAATCGAAACGTGCCTAATCCAAAAGGGCCCTAATTAGTTGATCTACCTCTAAGATGGTTGATTATATTCTTTTTTGGCAGAGTACTTTGGCTAATCCAATTGGCTAAAAGTAAATCACATTTTGGACAATAGGATTTTAAGCCGGCCCACCATGGCAAGGTAGACTCTTAGGGCGGGTTGGGGAAAGGGAGTGAGAGAGGAATAGGAGATGGCAGTTTTGAAGAGGGATAAGGGGGATAGGTGGTCATCATGGGTACCACTTTTACACCCTCAAGTGTAAAGTCTGGAAACATTACAACCACCTGATAAATAATTGGGATCCAGTTGGTCCCCCTTAGGCTTGGTTCAACATTGGGATTGCAAAAGGCAAATCACAATCGCCTATGGAGTGTGACTGCATTTTTACCAAGCAATTGTGGCTCCATGTTGCAGTGATTGCGTTTTTCGAGTCTCATTCCAGAGAATGAGAATGGCATTCTAACTGCCACCGAAATGTTGCACGCAGTGCACCTTTGCGACATATGCACACCGCAGGCACTGCAAGGATTTACCACAGTGCTTTGCTGAATACCGGCTATCAGCAAAGAGCAGAAACGCTCCCCACCAAAAGCACACAAAGTGTGAACTCGTCCTTGAGAGAATTTGATTGGTGATTACAAATTGTTGCAAACTGCAGTGTAGAACTCAGGGGCATATTTAAAATGATTTAAATATACCTACAAGTTCTGCTTATGGCCTCCTCATCCCCACAGCCATACCAATCCTCACCAAAAAGTTACAAAGCATAGAAGCGCAAACAAAACAAAAAAGATGCAGGCCGACAATTGTAATTCTGGAAAACACCAATTGCACTAGCAAAAACCCGGCAATGCAATTTATACGTTCATCGCCGTGCTGTTGCTACTGGCAAAATGGGCACGATACAATTTTTTTAATCGAAACGTGCCTAATCCAAAAGGGCCCTAATTAGTTGATCTACCTCTAAGATGGTTTATTATATTTTTTTTTTGGGCAGAGTACTTTGGCTGATCCAGTTGGCTAAAAGTAAATCACATTTTGGATAATAGGATTGTAAGCCGGCCCACCATGGCAAGGTAGACTCTTAGGGCGGGTTGGGGGAAGGGAGTGAGAGAAGTATAGGGGATGGCAGTTTTGAATAGGGATAAGGGGGATAGGTGGTCATCATGGGTACCACTCTTACACCCTCAAGTGTACAGTCTGGAAACACGACGAACACCTGATAAATAATTGGGATCCAGTTGGTCCCTCTTAAGCCTGGTTCAACATTGGGATTGCAAAAGGCAAAAGGCAAACGTCTGTGGAGTGTGTTCGCATTTTTACCAAGCAATTGTGGCTCCATGTTGCAGTGATTGCGTTTTTCGAGTCTCATTCCAGAGAATGATAATGGCATTCTAAGTGCCACCGAAATGTTGCACGCAGTGCACCTTTGCGACATATGCACACCGTAGGCACTGCAAGGATTTACCACAGTGCTTTGCTGAATATCGGCTATCAGCAAAGAGCAGAAATGCTACCCACCAAAAGCACACCAAATGTGAACTCGTCCTTGAGAGAATTTGATTGGTGATTACAAATTGTTGCAACCTGCAGTGTAGAACTCAGGGGCATATTTAAAATGATTTAAATATACCCCCAAGTTCTACTTATGGCCTCCTCCTCCCCACAGCCATACCAATCCTCACCAAAAAGTTACAAAGCATAGAAGCGCAAACCAAACCAAAAAGATGCAGGCCGACAATTGTAATTCTGGAAAACACCAATTGCACTAGCAAAAACCCGGCAATGCAATTTATACGTTCATCGCCATGCTGTTGCTATTGGCAAAATGGGCACGATACAATTTTTTAAATCGAAACGTGCCTAATCCAAAAGGGCCCTAATTAGTTGATCTACCTCTAAGATGGTTTATTATATTCTTTTTTGGCAGAGTACTTTGGCTAATCCAATTGTCTAAAAGTAAATCACTTTTTGGGCAATAGGATTTTAAGCCGGCCCACCATGGCAAGGTAGACTCTAAGGTCGGGTTGGGGGAAAGGAGTGAGAGAAGTATAGGGGATGGCAGTTTTGAAGAGGGATAAGGGGGATAGGTGGTCATCATGGGTACCACTCTTACACCCTTAAGTGTAAAGTCTGGAAACACGACGACCACCTGATAAATAATTGGGATCCAGATGGTCCTCTTAGGCCTGGTTCAACATTGGGATTGCAAAAGGCAAACGTCTGTGGAGTGTGTTCGCATTTTTACCAAGCAATTGTGGCTCCATGTTGCAGTAATTGCGTTTTTCGAGTCTCATTCCAGAGAATGAGAATGGCATTCTAACTGCCACCAAAATGTTGCACGCAGTGCACCTTTGCGACATATGCACACCGCAGGCACTGAAAAGATTTACCACAGTGCTTTGCTGAATACCGGCTATCAGCAAAGAGCAGAAACGCTCCCCACCAAAAGCACACAAAGTGTAAACTCGTCCTTGAGAGAATTTGATTGGTGATTACAAATTCTACTTATGGCCCCCTCCTCCCCACAGCCATACCAATCCTCACCAAAAAGTTACAAAGCATAGAAGCGCAAACAAAACCAAATAGATGCAGGCCAACAATTGTAATTCTGGAAAATACCAAATGCACTAGCAAAATCCTGGCAATGCAATTTACATGTTCATCGCCGTACTGTTGCTATTGGCAAAATTGGCACAATTACATTTTTTTAATCGAAACGTGCCTAATCCAAAAGGGCCCTAATTAGTTGATCTACCTCTAAGATGGTTTATTATATTCTTTTTTGGCAGAGTACTTTGGCTAATCCAATTGGCTAAAACTAAATCACATTTTGGCCAGTAGGATTTTAAGCCGGCCCACCATGGCAAGGTAGACTCTTAGGGCGGGTTAGGGAAAGGGAGTGAGAGAGGAATAGGGGATGGCAGTTTTGAAGAGGGATAAGGGGGATAGGTGGTCATCATGGGTACCACTTTTACACCCTCAAGTGTAAAGTCTGGAAACATTACGACCACCTGATAAATAATTGGGATCCAGTTGGTCCCCCTTAGGCTTGGTTCAACATTGGGATCACAAAAGGCAAATAACAATCGCCTATGGTGTGTGATTGCACTTTTACCAAGCAATTGTGGCTCCATGTTGCAGTGATTGCGTTTTTCGAGTCTCATTCCAGAGAATGAGAATGGCATTCTAACTGCCACCGAAATGTTGCACGCAGTGCACCTTTGCGACATATGCACACCGCAGGCACTGCAAGGATTTACCACAATGCTTTGCTGAATACCGGCTATCAGCAAAGAGCAGAAACGCTCCCCACCAAAAGGACACAAAGTGTGAATTCGTCCTTGAGAGAAATTGATTGGTGATTACAAATTGTTGCAACCTGCAGTGTAGAACTCAGGGGCATATTTAAAATGATTTAAATATACCTACAAGTTCTGCTTATGGCCTCCTCCTCCCCACAGCCATACCAATCCTCACCAAAAAGTTACAAAGCATAGAAGCGCAAACAAAACAAAAAAGATGCAGGCCGACAATTGTAATTCTGGAAAACACCAATTGCACTAGCAAAAACCCGGCAATGCAATTTATACGTTCATCGCCGTGCTGTTGCTATTGGCAAAATAGTCACGATACAATTTTTTTAATCGAAACGTGCCTAATCCAAACGGGGCCTAATTAGTTGATCTACCTCTAAGATGGTTTATTATATTCTTTTTTTTGCAGAGTACTTTGGCTAATCCAGTTGGCTAAAAGTAAATCACATTTTGGCCAATAGGATTGTAAGCCGGCCCACCATGGCAAGGTAGACTCTTAGGGCGGGTTGGGGGAAGAGAGTGAGAAAAGTATAGGGGATGGCAGTTTTGAAGAAGGATAAGGGGGATAGGTGGTCATCATGGGTACCACTCTTACACCCTCAAGTGTAAAGTCTGGAAACACGACGACCACCTGATAAATAATTGGGATCCAGTTGGTCCCTCTTAGGCCTGGTTCAACATTGGGATTGCAAAATGCAAAAGGCAAACGTATGTGGAGTGTGTTTGCATTTTTACCAAGCTATTGTGGCTCCATGTTGCAGTGATTGCATTTTTCGAGTCTCACTCCAGAGAATGAGAATGGCATTCTAACTGCCACCGAAATGTTGCACGCAGTGCACCTTTGCGACATATGCACACCGCAGGCACTGCAAGGATTTACCACATTGCTTTGCTGAATACCGGCTATCAGCAAAGAGCAGAAATGCTACCCACCAAAAGCACACCAAATGTGAACTCGTCCTTGAGAGAATTTGATTGGTGATTACAAATTGTTGCAACCTGCAGTGTAGAACTCAGGGGCATATTTAAAATGATTTAAATATACCCCCAAGTTCTACTTATGGCCTCCTCCTCCCCACAGCCATACAAATCCTCACCAAAAAGTTACAAAGCATAGAAGCGCAAACAAAACCAAATAGATGCAGGCCAACAATTGTAATTCTGGAAAATACCAATTGCACTAGCAAAAACCCGGCAATGCAATTTACATGTTCATCGCCGTACTGTTGCTATTGGCAAAATTGGCACAATTACATTTTTTTAATCGAAACGTGCCTAATCCAAAAGGGCCCTAATTAGTTGATCTACCTCTAAGATGGTTTATTATATTCTTTTTTGGCAGAGTACTTTGGCTAATCCAATTGGCTAAAAGTAAATCACATTTTGGCCAGTAGAATTTTAAGCCAGCCCACCATGGCAAGGTAGACTCTTAGGGCGGTTAGGGGAAAGGGAGTGAGAGAGGAATAGGGGATGGCAGTTTTGAAGAGGGATAAGGGGGATAGGTGGTCATCATGGGTACCACTTTTACACCCTCAAGTGTAAAGTCTGGAAACATTACGACCACCTGATAAATTATTGGGATCCAGTTGGTCCCCCTTAGGCTTGGTTCAACATTGGGATTGCAAAAGGCAAATCACAATCGCCTATGGAGTGTGATTGCAGTTTTACCAAGCAATTGTGGCTCCATGTTGCAGTGATTGCGTTTTTCGAGTCTCATTCCAGAGAATGAGAATGGCATTCTAACTGCCACCGAAATGTTGCACGCAGTGCACCTTTGCGACATATGCACACCGTAGGCACTGCAAGGATTTACCACAGTGCTTTGCTGAATACCGGCTATCAGCAAAGAGCAGAAATGCTACCCACCAAAAGCACACCAAATGTGAACTCGTCCTTGAGAGAATTTGATTGGTGATTACAAATTGTTGCAACCTGCAGTGTAGAACTCAGGGGCATATTTAAAATGATTTAAATATACCCCCAAGTTCTACTTATGGCTTCCTTCTCCCCACAGCCATACCAATCCTCACCAAAAAGTTACAAAGCATAGAAGCGCAAACAAAACCAAATAGATGCAGGCCAACAATTGTAATTCTGGAAAATACCAATTGCACTAGCAAAAACCCGGCAATGCAATTTACATGTTCATCGCCGTGCTGTTGCTATTGGCAAAATTGGCACGATTACATTTTTTTAATCGAAACGTGCCTAATCCAAAAGGGCCCTAATTAGTTGATCTACCTCTAAGATGGTTGATTATATTCTTTTTTGGCAGAGTACTTTGGCTAATCCAATTGGCTAAAAGTAAATCACATTTTGGACAATAGGATTTTAAGCCGGCCCACCATGGCAAGGTAGACTCTTAGGGCGGGTTGGGGAAAGGGAGTGAGAGAGGAATAGGAGATGGCAGTTTTGAAGAGGGATAAGGGGGATAGGTGGTCATCATGGGTACCACTTTTACACCCTCAAGTGTAAAGTCTGGAAACATTACAACCACCTGATAAATAATTGGGATCCAGTTGGTCCCCCTTAGGCTTGGTTCAACATTGGGATTGCAAAAGGCAAATCACAATCGCCTATGGAGTGTGACTGCATTTTTACCAAGCAATTGTGGCTCCATGTTGCAGTGATTGCGTTTTTCGAGTCTCATTCCAGAGAATGAGAATGGCATTCTAACTGCCACCGAAATGTTGCACGCAGTGCACCTTTGCGACATATGCACACCGCAGGCACTGCAAGGATTTACCACAGTGCTTTGCTGAATACCGGCTATCAGCAAAGAGCAGAAACGCTCCCCACCAAAAGCACACAAAGTGTGAACTCGTCCTTGAGAGAATTTGATTGGTGATTACAAATTGTTGCAACCTGCAGTGTAGAACTCAGGGGCATATTTAAAATGATTTAAATATACCTACAAGTTCTGCTTATGGCCTCCTCATCCCCACAGCCATACCAATCCTCACCAAAAAGTTACAAAGCATAGAAGCGCAAACAAAACAAAAAAGATGCAGGCCGACAATTGTAATTCTGGAAAACACCAATTGCACTAGCAAAAACCCGGCAATGCAATTTATACGTTCATCGCCGTGCTGTTGCTACTGGCAAAATGGGCACGATACAATTTTTTTAATCGAAACGTGCCTAATCCAAAAGGGCCCTAATTAGTTGATCTACCTCTAAGATGGTTTATTATATTTTTTTTTTGGGCAGAGTACTTTGGCTGATCCAGTTGGCTAAAAGTAAATCACATTTTGGATAATAGGATTGTAAGCCGGCCCACCATGGCAAGGTAGACTCTTAGGGCGGGTTGGGGGAAGGGAGTGAGAGAAGTATAGGGGATGGCAGTTTTGAATAGGGATAAGGGGGATAGGTGGTCATCATGGGTACCACTCTTACACCCTCAAGTGTACAGTCTGGAAACACGACGAACACCTGATAAATAATTGGGATCCAGTTGGTCCCTCTTAAGCCTGGTTCAACATTGGGATTGCAAAAGGCAAAAGGCAAACGTCTGTGGAGTGTGTTCGCATTTTTACCAAGCAATTGTGGCTCCATGTTGCAGTGATTGCGTTTTTCGAGTCTCATTCCAGAGAATGATAATGGCATTCTAAGTGCCACCGAAATGTTGCACGCAGTGCACCTTTGCGACATATGCACACCGTAGGCACTGCAAGGATTTACCACAGTGCTTTGCTGAATATCGGCTATCAGCAAAGAGCAGAAATGCTACCCACCAAAAGCACACCAAATGTGAACTCGTCCTTGAGAGAATTTGATTGGTGATTACAAATTGTTGCAACCTGCAGTGTAGAACTCAGGGGCATATTTAAAATGATTTAAATATACCCCCAAGTTCTACTTATGGCCTCCTCCTCCCCACAGCCATACCAATCCTCACCAAAAAGTTACAAAGCATAGAAGCGCAAACCAAACCAAAAAGATGCAGGCCGACAATTGTAATTCTGGAAAACACCAATTGCACTAGCAAAAACCCGGCAATGCAATTTATACGTTCATCGCCATGCTGTTGCTATTGGCAAAATGGGCACGATACAATTTTTTAAATCGAAACGTGCCTAATCCAAAAGGGCCCTAATTAGTTGATCTACCTCTAAGATGGTTTATTATATTCTTTTTTGGCAGAGTACTTTGGCTAATCCAATTGTCTAAAAGTAAATCACTTTTTGGGCAATAGGATTTTAAGCCGGCCCACCATGGCAAGGTAGACTCTAAGGTCGGGTTGGGGGAAAGGAGTGAGAGAAGTATAGGGGATGGCAGTTTTGAAGAGGGATAAGGGGGATAGGTGGTCATCATGGGTACCACTCTTACACCCTTAAGTGTAAAGTCTGGAAACACGACGACCACCTGATAAATAATTGGGATCCAGATGGTCCTCTTAGGCCTGGTTCAACATTGGGATTGCAAAAGGCAAACGTCTGTGGAGTGTGTTCGCATTTTTACCAAGCAATTGTGGCTCCATGTTGCAGTAATTGCGTTTTTCGAGTCTCATTCCAGAGAATGAGAATGGCATTCTAACTGCCACCAAAATGTTGCACGCAGTGCACCTTTGCGACATATGCACACCGCAGGCACTGAAAAGATTTACCACAGTGCTTTGCTGAATACCGGCTATCAGCAAAGAGCAGAAACGCTCCCCACCAAAAGCACACAAAGTGTAAACTCGTCCTTGAGAGAATTTGATTGGTGATTACAAATTCTACTTATGGCCCCCTCCTCCCCACAGCCATACCAATCCTCACCAAAAAGTTACAAAGCATAGAAGCGCAAACAAAACCAAATAGATGCAGGCCAACAATTGTAATTCTGGAAAATACCAAATGCACTAGCAAAATCCTGGCAATGCAATTTACATGTTCATCGCCGTACTGTTGCTATTGGCAAAATTGGCACAATTACATTTTTTTAATCGAAACGTGCCTAATCCAAAAGGGCCCTAATTAGTTGATCTACCTCTAAGATGGTTTATTATATTCTTTTTTGGCAGAGTACTTTGGCTAATCCAATTGGCTAAAACTAAATCACATTTTGGCCAGTAGGATTTTAAGCCGGCCCACCATGGCAAGGTAGACTCTTAGGGCGGGTTAGGGAAAGGGAGTGAGAGAGGAATAGGGGATGGCAGTTTTGAAGAGGGATAAGGGGGATAGGTGGTCATCATGGGTACCACTTTTACACCCTCAAGTGTAAAGTCTGGAAACATTACGACCACCTGATAAATAATTGGGATCCAGTTGGTCCCCCTTAGGCTTGGTTCAACATTGGGATCACAAAAGGCAAATAACAATCGCCTATGGTGTGTGATTGCACTTTTACCAAGCAATTGTGGCTCCATGTTGCAGTGATTGCGTTTTTCGAGTCTCATTCCAGAGAATGAGAATGGCATTCTAACTGCCACCGAAATGTTGCACGCAGTGCACCTTTGCGACATATGCACACCGCAGGCACTGCAAGGATTTACCACAATGCTTTGCTGAATACCGGCTATCAGCAAAGAGCAGAAACGCTCCCCACCAAAAGGACACAAAGTGTGAATTCGTCCTTGAGAGAAATTGATTGGTGATTACAAATTGTTGCAACCTGCAGTGTAGAACTCAGGGGCATATTTAAAATGATTTAAATATACCTACAAGTTCTGCTTATGGCCTCCTCCTCCCCACAGCCATACCAATCCTCACCAAAAAGTTACAAAGCATAGAAGCGCAAACAAAACAAAAAAGATGCAGGCCGACAATTGTAATTCTGGAAAACACCAATTGCACTAGCAAAAACCCGGCAATGCAATTTATACGTTCATCGCCGTGCTGTTGCTATTGGCAAAATAGTCACGATACAATTTTTTTAATCGAAACGTGCCTAATCCAAACGGGGCCTAATTAGTTGATCTACCTCTAAGATGGTTTATTATATTCTTTTTTTTGCAGAGTACTTTGGCTAATCCAGTTGGCTAAAAGTAAATCACATTTTGGCCAATAGGATTGTAAGCCGGCCCACCATGGCAAGGTAGACTCTTAGGGCGGGTTGGGGGAAGAGAGTGAGAAAAGTATAGGGGATGGCAGTTTTGAAGAAGGATAAGGGGGATAGGTGGTCATCATGGGTACCACTCTTACACCCTCAAGTGTAAAGTCTGGAAACACGACGACCACCTGATAAATAATTGGGATCCAGTTGGTCCCTCTTAGGCCTGGTTCAACATTGGGATTGCAAAATGCAAAAGGCAAACGTATGTGGAGTGTGTTTGCATTTTTACCAAGCTATTGTGGCTCCATGTTGCAGTGATTGCATTTTTCGAGTCTCACTCCAGAGAATGAGAATGGCATTCTAACTGCCACCGAAATGTTGCACGCAGTGCACCTTTGCGACATATGCACACCGCAGGCACTGCAAGGATTTACCACATTGCTTTGCTGAATACCGGCTATCAGCAAAGAGCAGAAATGCTACCCACCAAAAGCACACAAAATGTGAACTCGTCCTTGAGAGAATTTGATTGGTGATTACAAATTGTTGCAACCTGCAGTGTAGAACTCAGGGGCATATTTAAAATGATTTAAATATACCCCCAAGTTCTACTTATGGCCTCCTCCTCCCCACAGCCATACAAATCCTCACCAAAAAGTTACAAAGCATAGAAGCGCAAACAAAACCAAATAGATGCAGGCCAACAATTGTAATTCTGGAAAATACCAATTGCACTAGCAAAAACCCGGCAATGCAATTTACATGTTCATCGCCGTACTGTTGCTATTGGCAAAATTGGCACAATTACATTTTTTTAATCGAAACGTGCCTAATCCAAAAGGGCCCTAATTAGTTGATCTACCTCTAAGATGGTTTATTATATTCTTTTTTGGCAGAGTACTTTGGCTAATCCAATTGGCTAAAAGTAAATCACATTTTGGCCAGTAGAATTTTAAGCCAGCCCACCATGGCAAGGTAGACTCTTAGGGCGGTTAGGGGAAAGGGAGTGAGAGAGGAATAGGGGATGGCAGTTTTGAAGAGGGATAAGGGGGATAGGTGGTCATCATGGGTACCACTTTTACACCCTCAAGTGTAAAGTCTGGAAACATTACGACCACCTGATAAATTATTGGGATCCAGTTGGTCCCCCTTAGGCTTGGTTCAACATTGGGATTGCAAAAGGCAAATCACAATCGCCTATGGAGTGTGATTGCAGTTTTACCAAGCAATTGTGGCTCCATGTTGCAGTGATTGCGTTTTTCGAGTCTCATTCCAGAGAATGAGAATGGCATTCTAACTGCCACCGAAATGTTGCACGCAGTGCACCTTTGCGACATATGCACACCGTAGGCACTGCAAGGATTTACCACAGTGCTTTGCTGAATACCGGCTATCAGCAAAGAGCAGAAATGCTACCCACCAAAAGCACACCAAATGTGAACTCGTCCTTGAGAGAATTTGATTGGTGATTACAAATTGTTGCAACCTGCAGTGTAGAACTCAGGGGCATATTTAAAATGATTTAAATATACCCCCAAGTTCTACTTATGGCTTCCTTCTCCCCACAGCCATACCAATCCTCACCAAAAAGTTACAAAGCATAGAAGCACAAACAAAACAAAAAAGATGCAGGCCGACAATAGTAATTCTGGAAAACACCAACTGCACTAGCAGAAACCCGGCAATGCAATTTATACGTTCATCGCCGTGCTGTTGCTACTGGCAAAATGGGCACGATACAATTTTTTTAATCGAAACGTGCCTAATCCAAACGGGCCCTAATTAGTTGATCTACCTCTAAGATGGTTTATTATATTCTTTTTTTTGCAGAGTACTTTGGCTAATCCAGTTGGCTAAAAGTAAATCACATTTTGGCCAATAGGATTGTAAGCCGGCCCACCATGGCAAGGTAGACTCTTAGGGCGGGTTGGGGGAAGAGAGTGAGAGAAGTATAGGGGATGGCAGTTTTGAAGAGGGATAAGGGGGATAGGTGGTCATCATGGGTACCACTCTTACACCCTCAAGTGTAAAGTCTGGAAACACGACGACCACCTGATAAATAATTGGGATCCAGTTGGTCCCCCTTAGGCCTGGTTCAACATTGGAATTGCAAAATGCAAAAGGCAAACGTCTGTGGAGTGTGTTTGCATTTTTACCAAGCTATTGTGGCTCCATGTTGCAGTAATTGCGTTTTTCGAGTCTCATTCCAGAGAATGAGAATGGCATTCTAACTGCCACCAAAATGTTGCACGCAGTGCACCTTTGCGACATATGCACACCGCAGGCACTGAAAAGATTTACCACAGTGCTTTGCTGAATACCGGCTATCAGCAAAGAGCAGAAACGCTCCCCACCAAAAGCACACAAAGTGTGAACTCGTCCTTGAGAGAATTTGATTGGTGATTACAAATTCTACTTATGGCCCCCTCCTCCCCACAGCCATACCAATCCTCACCAAAAAGTTACAAAGCATAGAAGCGCAAACAAAACCAAAAAGATGCAGGCCGACAATTGTAATTCTGGAAAACACCAATTGCACTAGCAAAAACCCGGCAATGCAGTTTATACGTTCATCGCCATGCTGTTGCTATTGGCAAAATGGGCACGATACAATTTTTTAAATCGAAACGTGCCTAATCCAAAAGGGCCCTAATTAGTTGATCTACCTCTAAGATGGTTTATTATATTCTTTTTTGGCAGAGTACTTTGGCTAATCCAATTGGCTAAAAGTAAATCACATTGTGGACAATAGGATTTTAAGCCGGCCCACCATGGCAAGGTAGACTCTTAGGGCGGGTTGGGGAAAGGGAGTGAGAGAGAAATAGGGGGTGGCAGTTTTGAAGAGGGATAAGGGGGATAGGTGGTTATCATGGGTACCACTTTTACACCCTCAAGTGTAAAGTCTGGAAACATTACGACCACCTGATAAATAATTGGGATCCAGTTGGTCCCCCTTAGGCTTGGTTCAACATTGGGATCACAAAAGGCAAATCACAATCGCCTATGGAGTGTGATTGCATTTTTACCAAGCAATTGTGGCTCCATGTTGTAGTGATTGCGTTTTTCGAGTCTCATTCCAGAGAATGAGAATGGCATTCTAACTGCCACCAAAATGTTGCGCGCAGTGCACCTTTGCGACATATGCACACCGCAGGCACTGCAAGGATTTACCACAGTGCTTTGCTGAATACCGGCTATCAGCAAAGAGCAGAAACGCTCCCCACCAAAAGCACACAAAGTGTGAACTCGTCCTTGAGAGAATTTGATTGGTGATTACAAATTGTTGCAACCTGCAGTGTAGAACTCAGGGGCATATTTAAAATGATTTAAATATACCTACAAGTTCTGCTTATGGCCTCCTCCTCCCCACAGCCATACCAATCCTCACCAAAAAGCTACAAAGCATAGAAACGCAAATAAAACAAAAAGATGCAGGCCGACAATTGTAATTCTGGAAAATACAAATTGCACTAGCAAAAACCCGGCAATGCAATTTACACGTTCATCGCCGTGCTGTTGCTATTGGCAAAATAGTCACGATACAATTTTTTTATCGAAACGTGCCTAATCCAAAAGGGCCCTAATTAGTTGATCTACCTCTAAGATGGTTTATTATATTCTTTTTTGGCAGAGTACTTTGGCTAATCCAATTGGCTAAAAGTAAATCACATTTTGGCCAGTACAATTTTAAGCCAGCCCACCATGGCAAGGTAGACTCTTAGGGCGGTTAGGGGAAAGGGAGTGAGAGAGGAATAGGGGATGGCAGTTTTGAAGAGGGATAAGGGGGATAGGTGGTCATCATGGGTACCACTTTTACACCCTCAAGTGTAAAGTCTGGAAACATTACGACCACCTGATAAATTATTGGGATCCAGTTGGTCCCCCTTAGGCTTGGTTCAACATTGGGATTGCAAAAGGCAAATCACAATCGCCTATGGAGTGTGTTTGCAGTTTTACCAAGCAATTGTGGCTCCATGTTGCAGTGATTGCGTTTTTCGAGTCTCATTCCAGAGAATGAGAATGGCATTCTAACTGCCACCGAAATGTTGCACGCAGTGCACCTTTGCGACATATGCACACCGTAGGCACTGCAAGGATTTACCACAGTGCTTTGCTGAATACCGGCTATCAGCAAAGAGCAGAAATGCTACCCACCAAAAGCACACCAAATGTGAACTCGTCCTTGAGAGAATTTGATTGGTGATTACAAATTGTTGCAACCTGCAGTGTAGAACTCAGGGGCATATTTAAAATGATTTAAATATACCCCCAAGTTCTACTTATGGCTTCCTTCTCCCCACAGCCATACCAATCCTCACCAAAAAGTTACAAAGCATAGAAGCGCAAACAAAACCAAATAGATGCAGGCCAACAATTGTAATTCTGGAAAATACCAATTGCACTAGCAAAAACCCGGCAATGCAATTTACATGTTCATCGCCGTGCTGTTGCTATTGGCAAAATTGGCACGATTACATTTTTTTAATCGAAACGTGCCTAATCCAAAAGGGCCCTAATTAGTTGATCTACCTCTAAGATGGTTGATTATATTCTTTTTTTGGCAGAGTACTTTGGCTAATCCAATTGGCTAAAAGTAAATCACATTTTGGACAATAGGATTTTAAGCCGGCCCACCATGGCAAGGTAGACTCTTAGGGCGGGTTGGGGAAAGGGAGTGAGAGAGGAATAGGAGATGGCAGATTTGAAGAGGGATAAGGGGGATAGGTGGTCATCATGGGTACCACTTTTACACCCTCAAGTGTAAAGTCTGGAAACATTACAACCACCTGATAAATAATTGGGATCCAGTTGGTCCCCCTTAGGCTTGGTTCAACATTGGGATTGCAAAAGGCAAATCACAATCGCCTATGGAGTGTGACTGCATTTTTACCAAGCAATTGTGGCTCCATGTTGCAGTGATTGCGTTTTTCGAGTCTCATTCCAGAGAATGAGAATGGCATTCTAACTGCCACCGAAATGTTGCACGCAGTGCACCTTTGCGACATATGCACACCGCAGGCACTGCAAGGATTTACCACAGTGCTTTGCTGAATACCGGCTATCAGCAAAGAGCAGAAACGCTCCCCACCAAAAGCACACAAAATGTGAACTCGTCCTTGAGAGAATTTGATTGGTGATTACAAATTGTTGCAACCTGCAGTGTAGAACTCAGGGGCATATTTAAAATGATTTAAATATACCTACAAGTTCTGCTTATGGCCTCCTCCTCCCCACAGCCATACCAATCCTCACCAAAAAGTTACAAAGCATAGAAGCGCAAACAAAACAAAAAAGATGCAGGCCGACAATTGTAATTCTGGAAAACACCAATTGCACTAGCAAAAACCCGGCAATGCAATTTATACGTTCATCGCCGTGCTGTTGCTACTGGCAAAATGGGCACGATACAATTTTTTTAATCGAAACGTGCCTAATCCAAAAGGGCCCTAATTAGTTGATCTACCTCTAAGATGGTTTATTATATTTTTTTTTTGGGCAGAGTACTTTGGCTGATCCAGTTGGCTAAAAGTAAATCACATTTTGGATAATAGGATTGTAAGCCGGCCCACCATGGCAAGGTAGACTCTTAGGGCGGGTTGGGGGAAGGGAGTGAGAGAAGTATAGGGGATGGCAGTTTTGAATAGGGATAAGGGGGATAGGTGGTCATCATGGGTACCACTCTTACACCCTCAAGTGTACAGTCTGGAAACACGACGAACACCTGATAAATAATTGGGATCCAGTTGGTCCCTCTTAAGCCTGGTTCAACATTGGGATTGCAAAAGGCAAAAGGCAAACGTCTGTGGAGTGTGTTCGCATTTTTACCAAGCAATTGTGGCTCCATGTTGCAGTGATTGCGTTTTTCGAGTCTCATTCCAGAGAATGAGAATGGCATTCTAAGTGCCACCGAAATGTTGCACGCAGTGCACCTTTGCGACATATGCACACCGTAGGCACTGCAAGGATTTACCACAGTGCTTTGCTGAATATCGGCTATCAGCAAAGAGCAGAAATGCTACCCACCAAAAGCACACCAAATGTGAACTCGTCCTTGAGAGAATTTGATTGGTGATTACAAATTGTTGCAACCTGCAGTGTAGAACTCAGGGGCAAATTTAAAATGATTTAAATATACCCCCAAGTTCTACTTATGGCCTCCTCCTCCCCACAGCCATACCAATCCTCACCAAAAAGTTACAAAGCATAGAAGCGCAAACAAAACCAAAAAGATGCAGGCCGACAATTGTAATTCTGGAAAACACCAATTGCACTAGCAAAAACCCGGCAATGCAATTTATACGTTCATCGCCATGCTGTTGCTATTGGCAAAATGGGCACGATACAATTTTTTTAAATCGAAACGTGCCTAATCCAAAAGGGCCCTAATTAGTTGATCTACCTCTAAGATGGATTATTATATTCTTTTTTGGCAGAGTACTTTGGCTAATCCAATTGTCTAAAAGTAAATCACTTTTTGGGCAATAGGATTTTAAGCCGGCCCACCATGGCAAGGTAGACTCTAAGGTCGGGTTGGGGGAAAGGAGTGAGAGAAGTATAGGGGATGGCAGTTTTGAAGAGGGATAAGGGGGATAGGTGGTCATCATGGTTACCACTCTTACACCCTTAAGTGTAAAGTCTGGAAACACGACGACCACCTGATAAATAATTGGGATCCAGTTG
The DNA here is from genome assembly GCF_040937935.1 of Hyperolius riggenbachi. Lineage (NCBI taxonomy): Eukaryota > Metazoa > Chordata > Amphibia > Anura > Hyperoliidae > Hyperolius > Hyperolius riggenbachi. The sequence goes on from NC_090651.1 coordinate 160,818,697, forward strand.
GTCCTCTTAGGCCTGGTTGAACATTGGGATTGCAAAAGGCAAACGTCTGTGGAGTGTGTTCGCATTTTTACCAAGCAATTGTGGCTCCATGTTGCAGTAATTGCGTTTTTCGAGTCTCATTCCAGAGAATGAGAATGGCATTCTAACTGCCACCAAAATGTTGCACGCAGTGCACCTTTGCGACATATGCACACCGCAGGCACTGAAAAGATTTACCACAGTGCTTTGCTGAATACCGGCTATCAGCAAAGAGCAGAAACGCTCCCCACCAAAAGCACACAAAGTGTGAACTCGTCCTTGAGAGAATTTGATTGGTGATTACAAATTCTACTTATGGCCCCCTCCTCCCCACAGCCATACCAATCCTCACCAAAAAGTTACAAAGCATAGAAGCGCAAACAAAACCAAATAGATGCAGGCCAACAATTGTAATTCTGGAAAATACCAAATGCACTAGCAAAAACCTGGCAATGCAATTTACATGTTCATCGCCGTACTGTTGCTATTGGCAAAATTGGCACAATTACATTTTTTTAATCGAAACGTGCCTAATCCAAAAGGGCCCTAATTAGTTGATCTACCTCTAAGATGGTTTATTATATTCTTTTTTGGCAGAGTACTTTGGCTAATCCAATTGGCTAAAACTAAATCACATTTTGGCCAGTAGGATTTTAAGCCGGCCCACCATGGCAAGGTAGACTCTTAGGGCGGGTTAGGGAAAGGGAGTGAGAGAGGAATAGGGGATGGCAGTTTTGAAGAGGGATAAGGGGGATAGGTGGTCATCATGGGTACCACTTTTACACCCTCAAGTGTAAAGTCTGGAAACATTACGACCACCTGATAAATAATTGGGATCCAGTTGGTCCCCCTTAGGCTTGGTTCAACATTGGGATCACAAAAGGCAAATAACAATCGCCTATGGTGTGTGATTGCACTTTTACCAAGCAATTGTGGCTCCATGTTGCAGTGATTGCGTTTTTCGAGTCTCATTCCAGAGAATGAGAATGGCATTCTAACTGCCACCGAAATGTTGCACGCAGTGCACCTTTGCGACATATGCACACCGCAGGCACTGCAAGGATTTACCACAGTGCTTTGCTGAATACCGGCTATCAGCAAAGAGCAGAAACGCTCCCCACCAAAAGGACACAAAGTGTGAATTCGTCCTTGAGAGAAATTGATTGGTGATTACAAATTGTTGCAACCTGCAGTGTAGAACTCAGGGGCATATTTAAAATGATTTAAATATACCTACAAGTTCTGCTTATGGCCTCCTCCTCCCCACAGCCATACCAATCCTCACCAAAAAGTTACAAAGCATAGAAGCGCAAACAAAACAAAAAAGATGCAGGCCGACAATTGTAATTCTGGAAAACACCAATTGCACTAGCAAAAACCCGGCAATGCAATTTATACGTTCATCGCCGTGCTGTTGCTACTGGCAAAATGGGCACGATACAATTTTTTTAATCGAAACGTGCCTAATCCAAACGGGGCCTAATTAGTTGATCTACCTCTAAGATGGTTTATTATATTCTTTTTTTTGCAGAGTACTTTGGCTAATCCAGTTGGCTAAAAGTAAATCACATTTTGGCCAATAGGATTGTAAGCCGGCCCACCATGGCAAGGTAGACTCTTAGGGCGGGTTGGGGGAAGAGAGTGAGAAAAGTATAGGGGATGGCAGTTTTGAAGAAGGATAAGGGGGATAGGTGGTCATCATGGGTACCACTCTTACACCCTCAAGTGTAAAGTCTGGAAACACGACGACCACCTGATAAATAATTGGGATCCAGTTGGTCCCTCTTAGGCCTGGTTCAACATTGGGATTGCAAAATGCAAAAGGCAAACGTATGTGGAGTGTGTTTGCATTTTTACCAAGCTATTGTGGCTACATGTTGCAGTGATTGCATTTTTCGAGTCTCACTCCAGAGAATGAGAATGGCATTCTAACTGCCACCGAAATGTTGCACGCAGTGCACCTTTGTGACATATGCACACCGCAGGCACTGCAAGGATTTACCACATTGCTTTGCTGAATACCGGCTATCAGCAAAGAGCAGAAATGCTACCCACCAAAAGCACACCAAATGTGAACTCGTCCTTGAGAGAATTTGATTGGTGATTACAAATTGTTGCAACCTGCAGTGTAGAACTCAGGGGCATATTTAAAATGATTTAAATATACCCCCAAGATCTACTTATGGCCTCCTCCTCCCCACAGCCATACAAATCCTCACCAAAAAGTTACAAAGCATAGAAGCGCAAACAAAACCAAATAGATGCAGGCCAACAATTGTAATTCTGGAAAATACCAATTGCACTAGCAAAAACCCGGCAATGCAATTTACATGTTCATCGCCGTACTGTTGCTATTGGCAAAATTGGCACAATTACATTTTTTTAATCGAAACGTGCCTAATCCAAAAGGGCCCTAATTAGTTGATCTACCTCTAAGATGGTTTAATATATTCTTTTTTGGCAGAGTACTTTGGCTAATCCAATTGGCTAAAAGTAAATCACATTTTGGCCAGTAGAATTTTAAGCCAGCCCACCATGGCAAGGTAGACTCTTAGGGCGGTTAGGGGAAAGGGAGTGAGAGAGGAATAGGGGATGGCAGTTTTGAAGAGGGATAAGGGGGATAGGTGGTCATCATGGGTACCACTTTTACACCCTCAAGTGTAAAGTCTGGAAACATTACGACCACCTGATAAATTATTGGGATCCAGTTGGTCCCCCTTAGGCTTGGTTCAACATTGGGATTGCAAAAGGCAAATCACAATCGCCTATGGAGTGTGATTGCAGTTTTACCAAGCAATTGTGGCTCCATGTTGCAGTGATTGCGTTTTTCGAGTCTCATTCCAGAGAATGAGAATGGCATTCTAACTGCCACCGAAATGTTGCACGCAGTGCACCTTTGCGACATATGCACACCGTAGGCACTGCAAGGATTTACCACAGTGCTTTGCTGAATACCGGCTATCAGCAAAGAGCAGAAATGCTACCCACCAAAAGCACACCAAATGTGAACTCGTCCTTGAGAGAATTTGATTGGTGATTACAAATTGTTGCAACCTGCAGTGTAGAACTCAGGGGCATATTTAAAATGATTTAAATATACCCCCAAGTTCTACTTATGGCTTCCTTCTCCCCACAGCCATACCAATCCTCACCAAAAAGTTACAAAGCATAGAAGCACAAACAAAACAAAAAAGATGCAGGCCGACAATAGTAATTCTGGAAAACACCAACTGCACTAGCAGAAACCCGGCAATGCAATTTATACGTTCATCGCCGTGCTGTTGCTACTGGCAAAATGGGCACGATACAATTTTTTTAATCGAAACGTGCCTAATCCAAACGGGCCCTAATTAGTTGATCTACCTCTAAGATGGTTTATTATATTCTTTTTTTTTGCAGAGTACTTTGGCTAATCCAGTTGGCTAAAAGTAAATCACATTTTGGCCAATAGGATTGTAAGCCGGCCCACCATGGCAAGGTAGACTCTTAGGGCGGGTTGGGGGAAGAGAGTGAGAGAAGTATAGGGGATGGCAGTTTTGAAGAGGGATAAGGGGGATAGGTGGTCATCATGGGTACCACTCTTACACCCTCAAGTGTAAAGTCTGGAAACACGACGACCACCTGATAAATAATTGGGATCCAGTTGGTCCCCCTTAGGCCTGGTTCAACATTGGAATTGCAAAATGCAAAAGGCAAACGTCTGTGGAGTGTGTTTGCATTTTTACCAAGCTATTGTGGCTCCATGTTGCAGTAATTGCGTTTTTCGAGTCTCATTCCAGAGAATGAGAATGGCATTCTAACTGCCACCAAAATGTTGCACGCAGTGCACCTTTGCGACATATGCACACCGCAGGCACTGAAAAGATTTACCACAGTGCTTTGCTGAATACCGGCTATCAGCAAAGAGCAGAAACGCTCCCCACCAAAAGCACACAAAGTGTGAACTCGTCCTTGAGAGAATTTGATTGGTGATTACAAATTCTACTTATGGCCCCCTCCTCCCCACAGCCATACCAATCCTCACCAAAAAGTTACAAAGCATAGAAGCGCAAACAAAACCAAAAAGATGCAGGCCGACAATTGTAATTCTGGAAAACACCAATTGCACTAGCAAAAACCCGGCAATGCAGTTTATACGTTCATCGCCATGCTGTTGCTATTGGCAAAATGGGCACGATACAATTTTTTAAATCGAAATGTGCCTAATCCAAAAGGGCCCTAATTAGTTGATCTACCTCTAAGATGGTTTATTATATTCTTTTTTGGCAGAGTACTTTGGCTAATCCAATTGGCTAAAAGTAAATCACATTGTGGACAATAGGATTTTAAGCCGGCCCACCATGGCAAGGTAGACTCTTAGGGCGGGTTGGGGAAAGGGAGTGAGAGAGAAATAGGGGGTGGCAGTTTTGAAGAGGGATAAGGGGGATAGGTGGTCATCATGGGTACCACTTTTACACCCTCAAGTGTAAAGTCTGGAAACATTACGACCACCTGATAAATAATTGGGATCCAGTTGGTCCCCCTTAGGCTTGGTTCAACATTGGGATCACAAAAGGCAAATCACAATCGCCTATGGAGTGTGATTGCATTTTTACCAAGCAATTGTGGCTCCATGTTGTAGTGATTGCGTTTTTCGAGTCTCATTCCAGAGAATGAGAATGGCATTCTAACTGCCACCAAAATGTTGCGCGCAGTGCACCTTTGCGACATATGCACACCGCAGGCACTGCAAGGATTTACCACAGTGCTTTGCTGAATACCGGCTATCAGCAAAGAGCAGAAACGCTCCCCACCAAAAGCACACAAAGTGTGAACTCGTCCTTGAGAGAATTTGATTGGTGATTACAAATTGTTGCAACCTGCAGTGTAGAACTCAGGGGCATATTTAAAATGATTTAAATATACCTACAAGTTCTGCTTATGGCCTCCTCCTCCCCACAGCCATACCAATCCTCACCAAAAAGCTACAAAGCATAGAAACGCAAATAAAACAAAAAGATGCAGGCCGACAATTAAAATTCTGGAAAATACAAATTGCACTAGCAAAAACCCGGCAATGCAATTTACACGTTCATCGCCGTGCTGTTGCTATTGGCAAAATAGTCACGATACAATTTTTTTATCGAAACGTGCCTAATCCAAAAGGGCCCTAATTAGTTGATCTACCTCTAAGATGGTTTATTATATTCTTTTTTGGCAGAGTACTTTGGCTAATCCAATTGGCTAAAAGTAAATCACATTTTGGCCAGTACAATTTTAAGCCAGCCCACCATGGCAAGGTAGACTCTTAGGGCGGTTAGGGGAAAGGGAGTGAGAGAGGAATAGGGGATGGCAGTTTTGAAGAGGGATAAGGGGGATAGGTGGTCATCATGGGTACCACTCTTACACCCTCAAGTGTAAAGTCTGGAAACATTACGACCACCTGATAAATTATTGGGATCCAGTTGGTCCCCCTTAGGCTTGGTTCAACATTGGGATTGCAAAAGGCAAATCACAATCGCCTATGGAGTGTGTTTGCAGTTTTACCAAGCAATTGTGGCTCCATGTTGCAGTGATTGCGTTTTTCGAGTCTCATTCCAGAGAATGAGAATGGCATTCTAACTGCCACCGAAATGTTGCACGCAGTGCACCTTTGCGACATATGCACACTGTAGGCACTGCAAGGATTTACCACAGTGCTCTGCTGAATACCGGCTATCAGCAAAGAGCAGAAATGCTACCCACCAAAAGCACACCAAATGTGAACTCGTCCTTGAGAGAATTTGATTGGTGATTACAAATTGTTGCAACCTGCAGTGTAGAACTCAGGGGCATATTTAAAATGATTTAAATATACCCCCAAGTTCTACTTATGGCTTCCTTCTCCCCACAGCCATACCAATCCTCACCAAAAAGTTACAAAGCATAGAAGCGCAAACAAAACCAAATAGATGCAGGCCAACAATTGTAATTCTGGAAAATACCAATTGCACTAGCAAAAACCCGGCAATGCAATTTACATGTTCATCGCCGTGCTGTTGCTATTGGCAAAATTGGCACGATTACATTTTTTTAATCGAAACGTGCCTAATCCAAAAGGGCCCTAATTAGTTGATCTACCTCTAAGATGGTTGATTATATTCTTTTTTGGCAGAGTACTTTGGCTAATCCAATTGGCTAAAAGTAAATCACATTTTGGACAATAGGATTTTAAGCCGGCCCACCATGGCAAGGTAGACTCTTAGGGCGGGTTGGGGAAAGGGAGTGAGAGAGGAATAGGAGATGGCAGTTTTGAAGAGGGATAAGGGGGATAGGTGGTCATCATGGGTACCACTTTTACACCCTCAAGTGTAAAGTCTGGAAACATTACGACCACCTGATAAATAATTGGGATCCAGTTGGTCCCCCTTAGGCTTGGTTCAACATTGGGATTGCAAAAGGCAAATCACAATCGCCTATGGAGTGTGACTGCATTTTTACCAAGCAATTGTGGCTCCATGTTGCAGTGATTGCGTTTTTGGAGTCTCATTCCAGAGAATGAGAATGGCATTCTAACTGCCACCGAAATGTTGCACGCAGTGCACCTTTGCGACATATGCACACCGCAGGCACTGCAAGGATTTACCACAGTGCTTTGCTGAATACCGGCTATCAGCAAAGAGCAGAAACGCTCCCCACCAAAAGCACACAAAGTGTGAACTCGTCCTTGAGAGAATTTGATTGGTGATTACAAATTGTTGCAACCTGCAGTGTAGAACTCAGGGGCATATTTAAAATGATTTAAATATACCTACAAGTTCTGCTTATGGCCTCCTCCTCCCCACAGCCATACCAATCCTCACCAAAAAGTTACAAAGCATAGAAGCGCAAACAAAACAAAAAAGATGCAGGCCGACAATTGTAATTCTGGAAAACACCAATTGCACTAGCAAAAACCCGGCAATGCAATTTATACGTTCATCGCCGTGCTGTTGCTACTGGCAAAATGGGCACGATACAATTTTTTTAATCGAAACGTGCCTAATCCAAAAGGGCCCTAATTAGTTGATCTACCTCTAAGATGGTTTATTATATTTTTTTTTTGGGCAGAGTACTTTGGCTGATCCAGTTGGCTAAAAGTAAATCACATTTTGGATAATAGGATTGTAAGCCGGCCCACCATGGCAAGGTAGACTCTTAGGGCGGGTTGGGGGAAGGGAGTGAGAGAAGTATAGGGGATGGCAGTTTTGAATAGGGATAAGGGGGATAGGTGGTCATCATGGGTACCACTCTTACACCCTCAAGTGTACAGTCTGGAAACACGACGACCACCTGATAAATAATTGGGATCCAGTTGGTCCCTCTTAGGCCTGGTTCAACATTGGGATTGCAAAAGGCAAAAGGCAAACGTCTGTGGAGTGTGTTCACATTTTTACCAAGCAATTGTGGCTCCATGTTGCAGTGATTGCGTTTTTCGAGTCTCATTCCAGAGAATGAGAATGGCATTCTAAGTGCCACCGAAATGTTGCACGCAGTGCACCTTTGCGACATATGCACACCGTAGGCACTGCAAGGATTTACCACAGTGCTTTGCTGAATATCGGCTATCAGCAAAGAGCAGAAATGCTACCCACCAAAAGCACACCAAATGTGAACTCGTCCTTGAGAGAATTTGATTGGTGATTACAAATTGTTGCAACCTGCAGTGTAGAACTCAGGGGCATATTTAAAATGATTTAAATATACCCCCAAGTTCTACTTATGGCCTCCTCCTCCCCACAGCCATACCAATCCTCACCAAAAAGTTACAAAGCATAGAAGCGCAAACCAAACCAAAAAGATGCAGGCCGACAATTGTAATTCTGGAAAACACCAATTGCACTAGCAAAAACCCGGCAATGCAATTTATACGTTCATCGCCATGCTGTTGCTATTGGCAAAATGGGCACGATACAATTTTTTAAATCGAAACGTGCCTAATCCAAAAGGGCCCTAATTAGTTGATCTACCTCTAAGATGGTTTATTATATTCTTTTTTGGCAGAGTACTTTGGCTAATCCAATTGTCTAAAAGTAAATCACTTTTTGGACAATAGGATTTTAAGCCGGCCCACCATGGCAAGGTAGACTCTAAGGTTGGGTTGGGGGAAAGGAGTGAGAGAAGTATAGGGGATGGCAGTTTTGAAGAGGGATAAGGGGGATAGGTGGTCATCAAGGGTACCACTCTTACACCCTTAAGTGTAAAGTCTGGAAACACGACGACCACCTGATAAATAATTGGGATCCAGTTGGTCCTCTTAGGCCTGGTTCAACATTGGGATTGCAAAAGGCAAAAGGCAAATGTCTGTGGAGTGTGTTCGCATTTTTACCAAGCAATTGTGGCTCCATGTTGCAGTAATTGCGTTTTTCGAGTCTCATTCCAGAGAATGAGAATGGCATTCTAACTGCCACCAAAATGTTGCACGCAGTGCACCTTTGCGACATATGCACACCGCAGGCACTGAAAAGATTTACCACAGTGCTTTGCTGAATACCGGCTATCAGCAAAGAGCAGAAACGCTCCCCACCAAAAGCACACAAAGTGTGAACTCGTCCTTGAGAGAATTTGATTGGTGATTACAAATTCTACTTATGGCCCCCTCCTCCCCACAGCCATACCAATCCTCACCAAAAAGTTACAAAGCATAGAAGCGCAAACAAAACCAAATAGATGCAGGCCAACAATTGTAATTCTGGAAAATACCAAATGCACTAGCAAAAACCCGGCAATGCAATTTACATGTTCATCGCCGTACTGTTGCTATTGGCAAAATTGGCACAATTACATTTTTTTAATCGAAACGTGCCTAATCCAAAAGGGCCCTAATTAGTTGATCTACCTCTAAGATGGTTTATTATATTCTTTTTTGGCAGAGTACTTTGGCTAATCCAATTGGCTAAAACTAAATCACATTTTGGCCAGTAGGATTTTAAGCCGGCCCACCATGGCAAGGTAGACTCTTAGGGCGGGTTAGGGAAAGGGAGTGAGAGAGGAATAGGGGATGGCAGTTTTGAAGAGGGATAAGGGGGATAGGTGGTCATCATGGGTACCACTTTTACACCCTCAAGTGTAAAGTCTGGAAACATTACGACCACCTGATAAATAATTGGGATCCAGTTGGTCCCCCTTAGGCTTGGTTCAACATTGGGATCACAAAAGGCAAATAACAATCGCCTATGGTGTGTGATTGCACTTTTACCAAGCAATTGTGGCTCCATGTTGCAGTGATTGCGTTTTTCGAGTCTCATTCCAGAGAATGAGAATGGCATTCTAACTGCCAATCGAAACGTGCCTAATCCAAACGGGGCCTAATTAGTTGATCTACCTCTAAGATGGTTTATTATATTCTTTTTTTTGCAGAGTACTTTGGCTAATCCAGTTGGCTAAAAGTAAATCACATTTTGGCCAATAGGATTGTAAGCCGGCCCACCATGGCAAGGTAGACTCTTAGGGCGGGTTGGGGGAAGAGAGTGAGAAAAGTATAGGGGATGGCAGTTTTGAAGAAGGATAAGGGGGATAGGTGGTCATCATGGGTACCACTCTTACACCCTCAAGTGTAAAGTCTGGAAACACGACGACCACCTAATAAATAATTGGGATCCAGTTGGTCCCTCTTAGGCCTGGTTCAACATTGGGATTGCAAAATGCAAAAGGCAAACGTATGTGGAGTGTGTTTGCATTTTTACCAAGCTATTGTGGCTCCATGTTGCAGTGATTGCATTTTTCGAGTCTCACTCCAGAGAATGAGAATGGCATTCTAACTGCCACCGAAATGTTGCACGCAGTGCACCTTTGTGACATATGCACACCGCAGGCACTGCAAGGATTTACCACATTGCTTTGCTGAATACCGGCTATCAGCAAAGAGCAGAAATGCTACCCACCAAAAGCACACCAAATGTGAACTCGTCCTTGAGAGAATTTGATTGGTGATTACAAATTGTTGCAACCTGCAGTGTAGAACTCAGGGGCATATTTAAAATGATTTAAATATACCCCCAAGTTCTACTTATGGCCTCCTCCTCCCCACAGCCATACAAATCCTCACCAAAAAGTTACAAAGCATAGAAGCGCAAACAAAACCAAATAGATGCAGGCCAACAATTGTAATTCTGGAAAATACCAATTGCACTAGCAAAAACCCGGCAATGCAATTTACATGTTCATCGCCGTACTGTTGCTATTGGCAAAATTGGCACAATTACATTTTTTCAATCGAAACGTGCCTAATCCAAAAGGGCCCTAATTAGTTGATCTACCTCTAAGATGGTTTATTATATTCTTTTTTGGCAGAGTACTTTGGCTAATCCAATTGGCTAAAAGTAAGTCACATTTTGGCCAGTAGAATTTTAAGCCAGCCCACCATGGCAAGGTAGACTCTTAGGGCGGTTAGGGGAAAGGGAGTGAGAGAGGAATAGGGGATGGCAGTTTTGAAGAGGGATAAGGGGGATAGGTGGTCATCATGGGTACCACTTTTACACCCTCAAGTGTAAAGTCTGGAAACATTACGACCACCTGATAAATTATTGGGATCCAGTTGGTCCCCCTTAGGCTTGGTTCAACATTGGGATTGCAAAAGGCAAATCACAATCGCCTATGGAGTGTGATTGCAGTTTTACCAAGCAATTGTGGCTCCATGTTGCAGTGATTGCGTTTTTCGAGTCTCATTCCAGAGAATGAGAATGGCATTCTAACTGCCACCGAAATGTTGCACGCAGTGCACCTTTGCGACATATGCACACCGTAGGCACTGCAAGGATTTACCACAGTGCTTTGCTGAATACCGGCTATCAGCAAAGAGCAGAAATGCTACCCACCAAAAGCACACCAAATGTGAACTCGTCCTTGAGAGAATTTGATTGGTGATTACAAATTGTTGCAACCTGCAGTGTAGAACTCAGGGGCATATTTAAAATGATTTAAATATACCCCCAAGTTCTACTTATGGCTTCCTTCTCCCCACAGCCATACCAATCCTCACCAAAAAGTTACAAAGCATAGAAGCACAAACAAAACAAAAAAGATGCAGGCCGACAATTGTAATTCTGGAAAACACCAACTGCACTAGCAGAAACCCGGCAATGCAATTTATACGTTCATCGCCGTGCTGTTGCTACTGGCAAAATGGGCACGATACAATTTTTTTAATCGAAACGTGCCTAATCCAAACGGGCCCTAATTAGTTGATCTACCTCTAAGATGGTTTATTATATTCTATTTTTTGCAGAGTACTTTGGCTAATCCAGTTGGCTAAAAGTAAATCACATTTTGGCCAATAGGATTGTAAGCCGGCCCACCATGGCAAGGTAGACTCTTAGGGCGGGTTGGGGGAAGAGAGTGAGAGAAGTATAGGGGATGGCAGTTTTGAAGAGGGATAAGGGGGATAGGTGGTCATCATGGGTACCACTCTTACACCCTCAAGTGTAAAGTCTGGAAACACGACGACCACCTGATAAATAATTGGGATCCAGTTGGTCCCCCTTAGGCCTGGTTCAACATTGGAATTGCAAAATGCAAAAGGCAAACGTCTGTGGAGTGTGTTTGAATTTTTACCAAGCTATTGTGGCTCCATGTTGCAGTGATTGCGTTTTTCGAGTCTCATTCCAGAGAATGAGAATGGCATTCTAACTGCCACCGAAATGTTGCACGCAGTGCACCTTTGCGACATATGCACACCGCAGGCACTGCAAGGATTTACCACAGTGCTTTGCTGAATACCGGCTATCAGTAAAGAGCAGAAACGCTCCCCACCAAAAGCACACCAAGTGTGAACTGGCCCTTGAGAGAATTTGATTGGTGATTACAAATTGTTGCAACCTGCAGTGTAGAACTCAGGGGCATATTTAAAATGATTTCAATATACCCCCAAGTTCTACTTATGGCCTCCTCCTCCCCACAGCCATACCAATCCTCACCAAAAAGTTACAAAGCATAGAAGCGCAAACAAAACCAAATAGATACAGGCCAACAATTGTAATTCTGGAAAATACCAATTGCACTAGCAAAAACCCGGCAATGCAATTTACATGTTCATCGCCGTGCTGTTGCTATTGGCAAAATTGGCACGATTACATTTTTTTAATCGAAACGTGCCTAATCCAAAAGGGCCCTAATTAGTTGATCTACCTCTAAGATGGTTGATTATATTCTTTTTTGGCAGAGTACTTTGGCTAATCCAATTGGCTAAAAGTAAATCACATTTTGGACAATAGGATTTTAAGCCGGCCCACCATGGCAAGGTAGACTCTTAGGGCGGGTTGGGGAAAGGGAGTGAGAGAGGAATAGGAGATGGCAGTTTTGAAGAGGGATAAGGGGGATAGGTGGTCATCATGGGTACCACTTTTACACCCTCAAGTGTAAAGTCTGGAAACATTACGACCACCTGATAAATAATTGGGATCCAGTTGGTCCCCCTTAGGCTTGGTTCAACATTGGGATTGCAAAAGGCAAATCACAATCGCCTATGGAGTGTGATTGCATTTTTACCAAGCAATTGTGGCTCCATGTTGCAGTGATTGCGTTTTTCGAGTCTCATTCCAGAGAATGAGAATGGCATTCTAACTGCCACCGAAATGTTGCACGCAGTGCACCTTTGCGACATATGCACACCGCAGGCACTGCAAGGATTTACCACAGTGCTTTGCTGAATACCGGCTATCAGCAAAGAGCAGAAACGCTCCCCACCAAAAGCACACAAAGTGTGAACTCGTCCTTGAGAGAATTTGATTGGTGATTACAAAGTGTTGCAACCTGCAGTGTAGAACTCAGGGGCATATTTAAAATGATTTAAATATACCTACAAGTTCTGCCTTTGGCCTCCTCCTCCCCACAGCCATACCAATCCTCACCAAAAAGTTACAAAGCATAGAAGCGCAAACAAAACAAAAAAGATGCAGGCCGACAATTGTAATTCTGGAAAACACCAATTGCACTAGCAAAAACCCGGCAATGCAATTTATACGTTCATCGCCGTGCTGTTGCTACTGGCAAAATGGGCACGATACAATTTTTTTAATCGAAACGTGCCTAATCCAAAAGGGCCCTAATTAGTTGATCTACCTCTAAGATGGTTTATTATATTTTTTTTTTGGGCAGAGTACTTTGGCTGATCCAGTTGGCTAAAAGTAAATCACATTTTGGATAATAGGATTGTAAGCCGGCCCACCATGGCAAGGTAGACTCTTAGGGCGGGTTGGGGGAAGGGAGTGAGAGAAGTATAGGGGATGGCAGTTTTGAATAGGGATAAGGGGGATAGGTGGTCATCATGGGTACCACTCTTACACCCTCAAGTGTACAGTCTGGAAACACGACGACCACCTGATAAATAATTGGGATCCAGTTGGTCCCTCTTAGGCCTGGTTCAACATTGGGATTGCAAAAGGCAAAAGGCAAACGTCTGTGGAGTGTGTTCGCATTTTTACCAAGCAATTGTGGCTCCATGTTGCAGTGATTGCGTTTTTCGAGTCTCATTCCAGAGAATGAGAATGGCATTCTAAGTGCCACCGAAATGTTGCACGCAGTGCACCTTTGCGACATATGCACACCGTAGGCACTGCAAGGATTTACCACAGTGCTTTGCTGAATATCGGCTATCAGCAAAGAGCAGAAATGCTACCCACCAAAAGCACACCAAATGTGAACTCGTCCTTGAGAGAATTTGATTGGTGATTACAAATTGTTGCAACCTGCAGTGTAGAACTCAGGGGCATATTTAAAATGATTTAAATATACCCCCAAGTTCTACTTATGGCCTCCTCCTCCCCACAGCCCTACCAATCCTCACCAAAAGGTTACAAAGCATAGAAGCGCAAACAAAACAAAAAAGATGCAGGCCGACAATTGTAATTCTGGAAAACACCAATTGCACTAGCAAAAACCCGGCAATGCAATTTATTCGTTCATCGCCGTGCTGTTGCTACTGGCAAAATGGGCACGATACAATTTTTTTAATCGAAACGTGCCTAATCCAAAAGGGCCCTAATTAGTTGATCTACCTCTAAGATGGTTTATTATATTTTTTTTTTGGGCAGAGTACTTTGGCTGATCCAGTTGGCTAAAAGTAAATCACATTTTGGATAATAGGATTGTAAGCCGGCCCACCATGGCAAGGTAGACTCTTAGGGCGGGTTGGGGGAAGGGAGTTAGAGAAGTATAGGGGATGGCAGTTTTGAATAGGGATAAGGGGGATAGGTGGTCATCATGGGTACCACTCTTACACCCTCAAGTGTACAGTCTGGAAACACGACGACCACCTGATAAATAATTGGGATCCAGTTGGTCCCTCTTAGGCCTGGTTCAACATTGGGATTGCAAAAGGCAAAAGGCAAACGTCTGTGGAGTGTGTTCACATTTTTACCAAGCAATTGTGGCTCCATGTTGCAGTGATTGCGTTTTTCGAGTCTCATTCCAGAGAATGAGAATGGCATTCTAAGTGCCACCGAAATGTTGCACGCAGTGCACCTTTGCGACATATGCACACCGTAGGCACTGCAAGGATTTACCACAGTGCTTTGCTGAATATCGGCTATCAGCAAAGAGCAGAAATGCTACCCACCAAAAGCACACCAAATGTGAACTCGTCCTTGAGAGAATTTGATTGGTGATTACAAATTGTTGCAACCTGCAGTGTAGAACTCAGGGGCATATTTAAAATGATTTAAATATACCCCCAAGTTCTACTTATGGCCTCCTCCTCCCCACAGCCATACCAATCCTCACCAAAAAGTTACAAAGCATAGAAGCGCAAACAAAACCAAAAAGATGCAGGCCGACAATTGTAATTCTGGAAAACACCAATTGCACTAGCAAAAACCCGGCAATGCAATTTATACGTTCATCGCCATGCTGTTGCTATTGGCAAAATGGGCACGATACAATTTTTTAAATCGAAACGTGCCTAATCCAAAAGGGCCCTAATTAGTTGATCTACCTCTAAGATGGTTTATTATATTCTTTTTTGGCAGAGTACTTTGGCTAATCCAATTGTCTAAAAGTAAATCACTTTTTGGACAATAGGATTTTAAGCCGGCCCACCATGGCAAGGTAGACTCTAAGGTCGGGTTGGGGGAAAGGAGTGAGAGAAGTATAGGGGATGGCAGTTTTGAAGAGGGATAAGGGGGATAGGTGGTCATCAAGGGTACCACTCTTACACCCTTAAGTGTAAAGTCTGGAAACACGACGACCACCTGATAAATAATTGGGATCCAGTTGGTCCTCTTAGGCCTGGTTCAACATTGGGATTGCAAAAGGCAAAAGGCAAACGTCTGTGGAGTGTGTTCGCATTTTTACCAAGCAATTGTGGCTCCATGTTGCAGTAATTGCGTTTTTCGAGTCTCATTCCAGAGAATGAGAATGGCATTCTAACTGCCACCAAAATGTTGCACGCAGTGCACCTTTGCGACATATGCACACCGCAGGCACTGAAAAGATTTACCACAGTGCTTTGCTGAATACCGGCTATCAGCAAAGAGCAGAAACGCTCCCCACCAAAAGCACACAAAGTGTAAACTCGTCCTTGAGAGAATTTGATTGGTGATTACAAATTCTACTTATGGCCCCCTCCTCCCCACAGCCATACCAATCCTCACCAAAAAGTTACAAAGCATAGAAGCGCAAACAAAACCAAATAGATGCAGGCCAACAATTGTAATTCTGGAAAATACCAAATGCACTAGCAAAAACCTGGCAATGCAATTTACATGTTCATCGCCGTACTGTTGCTATTGGCAAAATTGGCACAATTACATTTTTTTAATCGAAACGTGCCTAATCCAAAAGGGCCCTAATTAGTTGATCTACCTCTAAGATGGTTTATTATATTCTTTTTTGGCAGAGTACTTTGGCTAATCCAATTGGCTAAAACTAAATCACATTTTGGCCAGTAGGATTTTAAGCCGGCCCACCATGGCAAGGTAGACTCTTAGGGCGGGTTAGGGAAAGGGAGTGAGAGAGGAATAGGGGATGGCAGTTTTGGTTCAACATTGGGATTGCAAAAGGCAAATCACAATCGCCTATGGAGTGTGATTGCATTTTTACCAAGCAATTGTGGCTCCATGTTGCAGTGATTGCGTTTTTCGAGTCTCATTCCAGAGAATGAGAATGGCATTCTAACTGCCACCGAAATGTTGCACGCAGTGCACCTTTGCGACATATGCACACCGCAGGCACTGCAAGGATTTACCACAGTGCTTTGCTGAATACCGGCTATCAGCAAAGAGCAGAAACGCTCCCCACCAAAAGCACACAAAGTGTGAACTCGTCCTTGAGAGAATTTGATTGGTGATTACAAATTGTTGCAACCTGCAGTGTAGAACTCAGGGGCATATTTAAAATGATTTAAATATACCTACAAGTTCTGCTTATGGCCTCCTCCTCCCCACAGCCATACCAATCCTCACCAAAAAGTTACAAAGCATAGAAGCGCAAACAAAACAAAAAAGATGCAGGCCGACAATTGTAATTCTGGAAAACACCAATTGCACTAGCAAAAACCCGGCAATGCAATTTATACGTTCATCGCCGTGCTGTTGCTACTGGCAAAATGGGCACGATACAATTTTTTTAATCGAAACGTGCCTAATCCAAAAGGGCCCTAATTAGTTGATCTACCTCTAAGATGGTTTATTATATTTTTTTTTTGGGCAGAGTACTTTGGCTGATCCAGTTGGCTAAAAGTAAATCACATTTTGGATAATAGGATTGTAAGCCGGCCCACCATGGCAAGGTAGACTCTTAGGGCGGGTTGGGGGAAGGGAGTGAGAGAAGTATAGGGGATGGCAGTTTTGAATAGGGATAAGGGGGATAGGTGGTCATCATGGGTACCACTCTTACACCCTCAAGTGTACAGTCTGGAAACACGACGACCACCTGATAAATAATTGGGATCCAGTTGGTCCCTCTTAGGCCTGGTTCAACATTGGGATTGCAAAAGGCAAAAGGCAAACGTCTGTGGAGTGTGTTCGCATTTTTACCAAGCAATTGTGGCTCCATGTTGCAGTGATTGCGTTTTTCGAGTCTCATTCCAGAGAATGAGAATGGCATTCTAAGTGCCACCGAAATGTTGCACGCAGTGCACCTTTGCGACATATGCACACCGTAGGCACTGCAAGGATTTACCACAGTGCTTTGCTGAATATCAGCTATCAGCAAAGAGCAGAAATGCTACCCACCAAAAGCACACCAAATGTGAACTCGTCCTTGAGAGAATTTGATTGGTGATTACAAATTGTTGCAACCTGCAGTGTAGAACTCAGGGGCATATTTAAAATGATTTAAATATACCCCCAAGTTCTACTTATGGCCTCCTCCTCCCCACAGCCATACCAATCCTCACCAAAAGGTTACAAAGCATAGAAGCGCAAACAAAACAAAAAAGATGCAGGCCGACAATTGTAATTCTGGAAAACACCAATTGCACTAGCAAAAACCCGGCAATGCAATTTATTCGTTCATCGCCGTGCTGTTGCTACTGGCAAAATGGGCACGATACAATTTTTTTAATCGAAACGTGCCTAAACCAAAAGGGCCCTAATTAGTTGATCTACCTCTAAGATGGTTTATTATATTTTTTTTTTGGGCAGAGTACTTTGGCTGATCCAGTTGGCTAAAAGTAAATCACATTTTGGATAATAGGATTGTAAGCCGGCCCACCATGGCAAGGTAGACTCTTAGGGCGGGTTGGGGGAAGGGAGTGAGAGAAGTATAGGGGATGGCAGTTTTGAATAGGGATAAGGGGGATAGGTGGTCATCATGGGTACCACTCTTACACCCTCAAGTGTACAGTCTGGAAACACGACGACCACCTGATAAATAATTGGGATCCAGTTGGTCCCTCTTAGGCCTGGTTCAACATTGGGATTGCAAAAGGCAAAAGGCAAACGTCTGTGGAGTGTGTTCACATTTTTACCAAGCAATTGTGGCTCCATGTTGCAGTGATTGCGTTTTTCGAGTCTCATTCCAGAGAATGAGAATGGCATTCTAAGTGCCACCGAAATGTTGCACGCAGTGCACCTTTGCGACATATGCACACCGTAGGCACTGCAAGGATTTACCACAGTGCTTTGCTGAATATCGGCTATCAGCAAAGAGCAGAAATGCTACCCACCAAAAGCACACCAAATGTGAACTCGTCCTTGAGAGAATTTGATTGGTGATTACAAATTGTTGCAACCTGCAGTGTAGAACTCAGGGGCATATTTAAAATGATTTAAATATACCCCCAAGTTCTACTTATGGCCTCCTCCTCCCCACAGCCATACCAATCCTCACCAAAAAGTTACAAAGCATAGAAGCGCAAACAAAACCAAAAAGATGCAGGCCGACAATTGTAATTCTGGAAAACACCAATTGCACTAGCAAAAACCCGGCAATGCAATTTATACGTTCATCGCCATGCTGTTGCTATTGGCAAAATGGGCACGATACAATTTTTTAAATCGAAACGTGCCTAATCCAAAAGGGCCCTAATTAGTTGATCTACCTCTAAGATGGTTTATTATATTCTTTTTTGGCAGAGTACTTTGGCTAATCCAATTGTCTAAAAGTAAATCACTTTTTGGACAATAGGATTTTAAGCCGGCCCACCATGGCAAGGTAGACTCTAAGGTCGGGTTGGGGGAAAGGAGTGAGAGAAGTATAGGGGATGGCAGTTTTGAAGAGGGATAAGGGGGATAGGTGGTCATCAAGGGTACCACTCTTACACCCTTAAGTGTAAAGTCTGGAAACACGACGACCACCTGATAAATAATTGGGATCCAGTTGGTCCTCTTAGGCCTGGTTCAACATTGGGATTGCAAAAGGCAAAAGGCAAACGTCTGTGGAGTGTGTTCGCATTTTTACCAAGCAATTGTGGCTCCATGTTGCAGTAATTGCGTTTTTCGAGTCTCATTCCAGAGAATGAGAATGGCATTCTAACTGCCACCAAAATGTTGCACGCAGTGCACCTTTGCGACATATGCACACCGCAGGCACTGAAAAGATTTACCACAGTGCTTTGCTGAATACCGGCTATCAGCAAAGAGCAGAAACGCTCCCCACCAAAAGCACACAAAGTGTGAACTCGTCCTTGAGAGAATTTGATTGGTGATTACAAATTCTACTTATGGCCCCCTCCTCCCCACAGCCATACCAATCCTCACCAAAAAGTTACAAAGCATAGAAGCGCAAACAAAACCAAATAGATGCAGGCCAACAATTGTAATTCTGGAAAATACCAAATGCACTAGCAAAAACCTGGCAATGCAATTTACATGTTCATCGCCGTACTGTTGCTATTGGCAAAATTGGCACAATTACATTTTTTTAATCGAAACGTGCCTAATCCAAAAGGGCCCTAATTAGTTGATCTACCTCTAAGATGGTTTATTATATTCTTTTTTGGCAGAGTACTTTGGCTAATCCAATTGGCTAAAACTAAATCACATTTTGGCCAGTAGGATTTTAAGCCGGCCCACCATGGCAAGGTAGACTCTTAGGGCGGGTTAGGGAAAGGGAGTGAGAGAGGAATAGGGGATGGCAGTTTTGAAGAGGGATAAGGGGGATAGGTGGTCATCATGGGTACCACTTTTACACCCTCAAGTGTAAAGTCTGGAAACATTACGACCACCTGATAAATAATTGGGATCCAGTTGGTCCCCCTTAGGCTTGGTTCAACATTGGGATCACAAAAGGCAAATAACAATCGCCTATGGTGTGTGATTGCACTTTTACCAAGCAATTGTGGCTCCATGTTGCAGTGATTGCGTTTTTCGAGTCTCATTCCAGAGAATGAGAATGGCATTCTAACTGCCACCGAAATGTTGCACGCAGTGCACCTTTGCGACATATGCACACCGCAGGCACTGCAAGGATTTACCACAGTGCTTTGCTGAATACCGGCTATCAGCAAAGAGCAGAAACGCTCCCCACCAAAAGGACACAAAGTGTGAATTCGTCCTTGAGAGAAATTGATTGGTGATTACAAATTGTTGCAACCTGCAGTGTAGAACTCAGGGGCATATTTAAAATGATTTAAATATACCTACAAGTTCTGCTTATGGCCTCCTCCTCCCCACAGCCATACCAATCCTCACCAAAAAGTTACAAAGCATAGAAGCGCAAACAAAACAAAAAAGATGCAGGCCGACAATTGTAATTCTGGAAAACACCAATTGCACTAGCAAAAACCCGGCAATGCAATTTATACGTTCATCGCCGTGCTGTTGCTACTGGCAAAATGGGCACGATACAATTTTTTTAATCGAAACGTGCCTAATCCAAACGGGGCCTAATTAGTTGATCTACCTCTAAGATGGTTTATTATATTCTTTTTTTTGCAGAGTACTTTGGCTAATCCAGTTGGCTAAAAGTAAATCACATTTTGGCCAATAGGATTGTAAGCCGGCCCACCATGGCAAGGTAGACTCTTAGGGCGGGTTGGGGGAAGAGAGTGAGAAAAGTATAGGGGATGGCAGTTTTGAAGAAGGATAAGGGGGATAGGTGGTCATCATGGGTACCACTCTTACACCCTCAAGTGTAAAGTCTGGAAACACGACGACCACCTGATAAATAATTGGGATCCAGTTGGTCCCTCTTAGGCCTGGTTCAACATTGGGATTGCAAAATGCAAAAGGCAAACGTATGTGGAGTGTGTTTGCATTTTTACCAAGCTATTGTGGCTCCATGTTGCAGTGATTGCATTTTTCGAGTCTCACTCCAGAGAATGAGAATGGCATTCTAACTGCCACCGAAATGTTGCACGCAGTGCACCTTTGTGACATATGCACACCGCAGGCACTGCAAGGATTTACCACATTGCTTTGCTGAATACCGGCTATCAGCAAAGAGCAGAAATGCTACCCACCAAAAGCACACCAAATGTGAACTCGTCCTTGAGAGAATTTGATTGGTGATTACAAATTGTTGCAACCTGCAGTGTAGAACTCAGGGGCATATTTAAAATGATTTAAATATACCCCCAAGTTCTACTTATGGCCTCCTCCTCCCCACAGCCATACAAATCCTCACCAAAAAGTTACAAAGCATAGAAGCGCAAACAAAACCAAATAGATGCAGGCCAACAATTGTAATTCTGGAAAATACCAATTGCACTAGCAAAAACCCGGCAATGCAATTTACATGTTCATCGCCGTACTGTTGCTATTGGCAAAATTGGCACAATTACATTTTTTTAATCGAAACGTGCCTAATCCAAAAGGGCCCTAATTAGTTGATCTACCTCTAAGATGGTTTATTATATTCTTTTTTGGAAGAGTACTTTGGCTAATCCAATTGGCTAAAAGTAAATCACATTTTGGCCAGTAGAATTTTAAGCCAGCCCACCATGGCAAGGTAGACTCTTAGGGCGGTTAGGGGAAAGGGAGTGAGAGAGGAATAGGGGATGGCAGTTTTGAAGAGGGATAAGGGGGATAGGTGGTCATCATGGGTACCACTTTTACACCCTCAAGTGTAAAGTCTGGAAACATTACGACCACCTGATAAATTATTGGGATCCAGTTGGTCCCCCTTAGGCTTGGTTCAACATTGGGATTGCAAAAGGCAAATCACAATCGCCTATGGAGTGTGATTGCAGTTTTACCAAGCAATTGTGGCTCCATGTTGCAGTGATTGCGTTTTTCGAGTCTCATTCCAGAGAATGAGAATGGCATTCTAACTGCCACCGAAATGTTGCACGCAGTGCACCTTTGCGACATATGCACACCGTAGGCACTGCAAGGATTTACCACAGTGCTTTGCTGAATACCGGCTATCAGCAAAGAGCAGAAATGCTACCCACCAAAAGCACACCAAATGTGAACTCGTCCTTGAGAGAATTTGATTGGTGATTACAAATTGTTGCAACCTGCAGTGTAGAACTCAGGGGCATATTTAAAATGATTTAAATATACCCCCAAGTTCTACTTATGGCTTCCTTCTCCCCACAGCCATACCAATCCTCACCAAAAAGTTACAAAGCATAGAAGCACAAACAAAACAAAAAAGATGCAGGCCGACAATTGTAATTCTGGAAAACACCAACTGCACTAGCAGAAACCCGGCAATGCAATTTATACGTTCATCGCCGTGCTGTTGCTACTGGCAAAATGGGCACGATACAATTTTTTTAATCGAAACGTGCCTAATCCAAACGGGCCCTAATTAGTTGATCTACCTCTAAGATGGTTTATTATATTCTTTTATTTTGAAGAGTACTTTGGCTAATCCAGTTGGCTAAAAGTAAATCACATTTTGGCCAATAGGATTGTAAGCCGGCCCACCATGGCAAGGTAGACTCTTAGGGCGGGTTGGGGGAAGAGAGTGAGAGAAGTATAGGGGATGGCAGTTTTGAAGAGGGATAAGGGGGATAGGTGGTCATCATGGGTACCACTCTTACACCCTCAAGTGTAAAGTCTGGAAACACGACGACCACCTGATAAATAATTGGGATCCAGTTGGTCCCCCTTAGGCCTGGTTCAACATTGGAATTGCAAAATGCAAAAGGCAAACGTCTGTGGAGTGTGTTTGCATTTTTACCAAGCTATTGTGGCTCCATGTTGCAGTGATTGCGTTTTTCGAGTCTCATTCCAGAGAATGAGCATGGCATTCTAAGTGCAACTGAAATGTTGCACGCAGTGCACATTTGCGACATATACACACCGCAGGCACTGCAAGGATTTACCACAGTGCTTTGCTGAATACCGGCTATCAGTAAAGAGCAGAAACGCTACCCACCAAAAGCACACCAAGTGTGAACTGGCCCTTGAGAGAATTTGATTGGTGATTACAAATTGTTGCAACCTGCAGTGTAGAACTCAGGGGCATATTTAAAATGATTTCAATATACCCCCAAGTTCTACTTATGGCCCCCTCCTCCCCACAGCCATACCAATCCTCACCAAAAAGTTACAAAGCATAGAAGCGCAAACAAAACCAAAAAGATGAAGGCCAACAATTGTAATTCTGGAAAATACCAATTGCACTAGCAAAAACCCGGCAATGCAATTTACATGTTCATCGCCGTGCAGTTGCTATTGGCAAAATTGGCACGATTAAATTTTTTAAATCAAAACGTGCCTAATCCAAAAGGACCCTAATCAGTTGATCTACCTCTAAGATGGTTTATTATATTCTTTTTTGGCAGAGTACTTTGGCTAATTCAATTGGCTAAAAGTAAATCACATTTTGGACAATAGGATTTTAAGCCGGCCCACCATGGCAAGGTAGACTCTTAGGGCGGGTTGGGGAAAGGGAGTGAGAGAAGAATAGGGGATGGCAGTTTTGAAGAGGGATAAGGG
The DNA here is from genome assembly GCF_040937935.1 of Hyperolius riggenbachi. Classification (NCBI taxonomy): domain Eukaryota; kingdom Metazoa; phylum Chordata; class Amphibia; order Anura; family Hyperoliidae; genus Hyperolius; species Hyperolius riggenbachi. The sequence continues at coordinate 160,841,982 of NC_090651.1, forward strand.
GGATAGGTGGTCATCATGGGTACCACTTTTACACCCTCAAGTGTAAAGTCTGGAAACATTACGACCACCTGATAAATAATTGGGATCCAGTTGGTCCCTCTTAGGCCTGGTTCAACATTGGGATTGCAAAGGGCAAACGTCTGTGGAGTGTGTTCGCATTTTTACCAAGCAATTGTGGCTCCATGTTGCAGTGATTGCGTTTTTCGAGTCTCATTCCAGAGAATGAGAATGGCATTCTAACTGCCACCGAAATGTTGCACGCAGTGCACCTTTGCGACATATGCACACCGCAGGCACTGCAAGGATTTACCACAGTGCTTTGCTGAATACCGGCTATCAGTAAAGAGCAGAAACGCTCCCCACCAAAAGCACACCAAGTGTGAACTGGCCCTTGAGAGAATTTAATTGGTGATTACAAATTGTTGCAACCTGCAGTGTAGAACTCAGGGGCATATTTAAAATGATTTCAATATACCCCCAAGTTCTACTTATGGCCTCCTCCTCCCCACAGCCATACCAATCCTCACCAAAAAGTTACAAAGCATAGAAGCGCAAACAAAACCAAATAGATGCAGGCCAACAATTGTAATTCTGGAAAATACCAATTGCACTAGCAAAAACCCGGCAATGCAATTTACATGTTCATAGCCGTGCTGTTGCTATTGGCAAAATTGGCACGATTACATTTTTTTAATCGAAACGTGCCTAATCCAAAAGGGCCCTAATTAGTTGATCTACCTCTAAGATGGTTGATTATATTCTTTTTTGGCAGAGTACTTTGGCTAATCCAATTGGCTAAAAGTAAATCACAATTTGGACAATAGGATTTTAAGCCGGCCCACCATGGCAAGGTAGACTCTTAGGGCGGGTTGGGGAAAGGGAGTGAGAGAGGAATAGGAGATGGCAGTTTTGAAGAGGGATAAGGGGGATAGGTGGTCATCATGGGTACCACTTTTACACCCTCAAGTGTAAAGTCTGGAAACATTACGACCACCTGATAAATAATTGGGATCCAGTTGGTCCCCCTTAGGCTTGGTTCAACATTGGGATTGCAAAAGGCAAATCACAATCGCCTATGGAGTGTGATTGCATTTTTACCAAGCAATTGTGGCTCCATGTTGCAGTGATTGCGTTTTTCGAGTCTCATTCCAGAGAATGAGAATGGCATTCTAACTGCCACCGAAATGTTGCACGCAGTGCACCTTTGCGACATATGCACACCGCAGGCACTGCAAGGATTTACCACAGTGCTTTGCTGAATACCGGCTATCAGCAAAGAGCAGAAACGCTCCCCACCAAAAGCACACAAAGTGTGAACTCGTCCTTGAGAGAATTTGATTGGTGATTACAAATTGTTGCAACCTGCAGTGTAGAACTCAGGGGCATATTTAAAATGATTTAAATATACCTACAAGTTCTGCTTATGGCCTCCTCCTCCCCACAGCCATACCAATCCTCACCAAAAAGTTACAAAGCATAGAAGCGCAAACAAAACAAAAAAGATGCAGGCCGACAATTGTAATTCTGGAAAACACCAATTGCACTAGCAAAAACCCGGCAATGCAATTTATACGTTCATCGCCGTGCTGTTGCTACTGGCAAAATGGGCACGATACAATTTTTTTAATCGAAACGTGCCTAATCCAAAAGGGCCCTAATTAGTTGATCTACCTCTAAGATGGTTTATTATATTTTTTTTTTGGGCAGAGTACTTTGGCTGATCCAGTTGGCTAAAAGTAAATCACATTTTGGATAATAGGATTGTAAGCCGGCCCACCATGGCAAAGTAGACTCTTAGGGCGGGTTGGGGGAAGGGAGTGAAAGAAGTATAGGGGATGGCAGTTTTGAATAGGGATAAGGGGGATAGGTGGTCATCATGGGTACCACTCTTACACCCTCAAGTGTACAGTCTGGAAACACGACGACCACCTGATAAATAATTGGGATCCAGTTGGTCCCTCTTAGGCCTGGTTCAACATTGGGATTGCAAAAGGCAAAAGGCAAACGTCTGTGGAGTGTGTTCGCATTTTTACCAAGCAATTGTGGCTCCATGTTGCAGTGATTGCGTTTTTCGAGTCTCATTCCAGAGAATGAGAATGGCATTCTAAGTGCCACCGAAATGTTGCACGCAGTGCACCTTTGCGACATATGCACACCGTAGGCACTGCAAGGATTTACCACAGTGCTTTGCTGAATATCGGCTATCAGCAAAGAGCAGAAATGCTACCCACCAAAAGCACACCAAATGTGAACTCGTCCTTGAGAGAATTTGATTGGTGATTACAAATTGTTGCAACCTGCAGTGTAGAACTCAGGGGCATATTTAAAATGATTTAAATATACCTACAAGTTCTGCTTATGGCCTCCTCCTCCCCACAGCCATACCAATCCTCACCAAAAAGCTACAAAGCATAGAAACGCAAATAAAACAAAAAGATGCAGGCCGACAATTGTAATTCTGGAAAATACAAATTGCACTAGCAAAAACCCGGCAATGCAATTTACACGTTCATCGCCGTGCTGTTGCTATTGGCAAAATAGTCACGATACAATTTTTTTATCGAAACGTGCCTAATCCAAAAGGGCACTAATTAGTTGATCTACCTCTAAGATGGTTTATTGCATTCTTTTTTGGCAGAGTACTTTGGCTAATCCAATTGGCTAAAAGTACATCACATTTTGGCCAGTAGGATTGTAAGCCGGCCCACCATGGCAAGGTAGACTCTTAGGGCGGGTTGGGGAAAGGGAGTGAGAGAAGAATAGAGGATGGCAGTTTTGAAGAGGGATAAGGGGGATAGGTGGTCATCATGGGTACCACTTTTACACCCTCAAGTGTAAAGTCTGGAAACATTACGACCACCTGATAAATAATTGGGATCCAGTTGGTCCCCCTTAGGCTTGGTTCAACATTGGGATCACAAAAGGCAAATCACAATCGCCTATGGAGTGTGATTGCATTTTTACCAAGCAATTGTGGCTCCATGTTGTAGTGATTGCGTTTTTCGAGTCTCATTCCAGAGAATGAGAATGGCATTCTAACTGCCACCAAAATGTTGCGCGCAGTGCACCTTTGCGACATATGCACACCGCAGGCACTGCAAGGATTTACCACAGTGCTTTGCTGAATACCGGCTATCAGCAAAGAGCAGAAACGCTCCCCACCATAAGCACACAAAGTGTGAACTCGTCCTTGAGAGAATTTGATTGGTGATTACAAATTGTTGCAACCTGCAGTGTAGAACTCAGGGGCATATTTAAAATGATTTAAATATACCCCCAAGTTCTACTTATGGCCTCCTCCTCCCCACAGCCATACCAATCCTCACCAAAAAGTTACAAAGCATAGAAGCGCAAACAAAACCAAAAAGATGCAGGCCGACAATTGTAATTCTGGAAAACACCAATTGCACTAGCAAAAACCCGGCAATGCAATTTATACGTTCATCGCCATGCTGTTGCTATTGGCAAAATGGGCACGATACAATTTTTTAAATCGAAACGTGCCTAATCCAAAAGGGCCCTAATTAGTTGATCTACCTCTAAGATGGTTTATTATATTCTTTTTTGGCAGAGTACTTTGGCTAATCCAATTGTCTAAAAGTAAATCACTTATTGGACAATAGGATTTTAAGCCGGCCCACCATGGCAAGGTAGACTCTAAGGTCGGGTTGGGGGAAAGGAGTGAGAGAAGTATAGGGGATGGCAGTTTTGAAGAGGGATAAGGGGGATAGGTGGTCATCATGGGTACCACTCTTACACCCTTAAGTGTAAAGTCTGGAAACACGACGACCACCTGATAAATAATTGGGATCCAGTTGGTCCTCTTGGGCCTGGTTCAACATTGGGATTGCAAAAGGCAAAAGGCAAACGTCTGTGGAGTGTGTTCGCATTTTTACCAAGCAATTGTGGCTCCATGTTGCAGTAATTGCGTTTTTCGAGTCTCATTCCAGAGAATGAGAATGGCATTCTAACTGCCACCAAAATGTTGCACGCAGTGCACCTTTGCGACATATGCACACCGCAGGCACTGAAAAGATTTACCACAGTGCTTTGCTGAATACCGGCTATCAGCAAAGAGCAGAAACGCTCCCCACCAAAAGCACACAAAGTGTGAACTCGTCCTTGAGAGAATTTGATTGGTGATTACAAATTCTACTTATGGCCCCCTCCTCCCCACAGCCATACCAATCCTCACCAAAAAGTTACAAAGCATAGAAGCGCAAACAAAACCAAAAAGATGCAGGCCGACAATTGTAATTCTGGAAAACACCAATTGCACTAGCAAAAACCCGGCAATGCAGTTTATACGTTCATCGCCATGCTGTTGCTATTGGCAAAATGGGCACGATACAATTTTTTAAATCGAAACGTGCCTAATCCAAAAGGGCCCTAATTAGTTGATCTACCTCTAAGATGGTTTATTATATTCTTTTTTGGCAGAGTACTTTGGCTAATCCAATTGGCTAAAAGTAAATCACATTGTGGACAATAGGATTTTAAGCCGGCCCACCATGGCAAGGTAGACTCTTAGGGCGGGTTGGGGAAAGGGAGTGAGAGAGAAATAGGGGGTGGCAGTTTTGAAGAGGGATAAGGGGGATAGGTGGTTATCATGGGTACCACTTTTACACCCTCAAGTGTAAAGTCTGGAAACATTACGACCACCTGATAAATAATTGGGATCCAGTTGGTCCCCCTTAGGCTTGGTTCAACATTGGGATCACAAAAGGCAAATCACAATCGCCTATGGAGTGTGATTGCATTTTTACCAAGCAATTGTGGCTCCATGTTGTAGTGATTGCGTTTTTCGAGTCTCATTCCAGAGAATGAGAATGGCATTCTAACAGCCACCAAAATGTTGCGCGCAGTGCACCTTTGCGACATATGCACACCGCAGGCACTGCAAGGATTTACCACAGTGCTTTGCTGAATACCGGCTATCAGCAAAGAGCAGAAACGCTCCCCACCAAAAGCACACAAAGTGTGAACTCGTCCTTGAGAGAATTTGATTGGTGATTACAAATTGTTGCAACCTGCAGTGTAGAACTCAGGGGCATATTTAAAATGATTTAAATATACCTACAAGTTCTGCTTATGGCCTCCTCCTCCCCACAGCCATACCAATCCTCACCAAAAAGCTACAAAGCATAGAAACGCAAATAAAACAAAAAGATGCAGGCCGACAATTGTAATTCTGGAAAATACAAATTGCACTAGCAAAAACCCGGCAATGCAATTTACACGTTCATCGCCGTGCTGTTGCTATTGGCAAAATAGTCACGATACAATTTTTTTATCGAAACGTGCCTAATCCAAAAGGGCCCTAATTAGTTTATCTACCTCTAAGATGGTTTATTGCATTCTTTTTTGGCAGAGTACTTTGGCTAATCCAATTGGCTAAAAGTACATCACATTTTGGCCAGTAGGATTGTAAGCCGGCCCACCATGGCAAGGTAGACTCTTAGGGCGGGTTGGGGAAAGGGAGTGAGAGAAGAATAGAGGATGGCAGTTTTGAAGAGGGATAAGGGGGATAGGTGGTCATCATGGGTACCACTTTTACACCATCAAGTGTAAAGTCTGGAAACATTACGACCACCTGATAAATAATTGGGATCCAGTTGGTCCCTCTTAGGCCTGGTTCAACATTGGGATCGCAAAAGGCAAATCACAATCGCCTATGGAGTGTGAATGCATTTTTATCAAGCAATTGTGGCTCCATGTTGTAGTGATTGCGTTTTTCGAGTCTCATTCCAGAGAATGAGAATGGCATTCTAAGTTCCACCGAAATGTTGCACGCAGTGCACATTTGCGACATATACACACCGCAGGCACTGCAAGGATTTACCACAGTGCTTTGCTGAATACCGCTATCAGTAAAGAGCAGAAACGCTCCCTACCAAAAGCACACAATGTGTGAACTGGCCCTTGAGAGAATTTGATTGGCGATTAAAAATTGTTGCAACCTACAGTGTAGAACTCAGGGGCATATTTAAAATGATTTAAATATACCCCCAAGTTCTGCTTATGGCCTCCTCCTCCCCACAGCCATACCAATCCTCACCAAAAATTTACAAAGCATAGAAGCGCAAACAAAACCAAAAAGATGCAGGCCGACAATTGTAATTCTGGAAAACACCAATTGCACTAGCAAAAACCCGGCAATGCAATTTATACGTTCATCGCCGTGCTGTTGCTACTGGCAAAATGGGCACGATACAATTTTTTTAATCGAAACGTGCCTAATCCAAAAGGGTCCTAATTAGTTGATCTACCTCTAAGATGGTTTATTATATTCTTTTTTGGCAGAGTACTTTGGCTAATCCAATTGGCTAAAAGTAAATCACATTTTGGACAATAGGATTTTAAGCCGGCCCACCATGGCAAGGTAGATTCTTAGGGCGGGTTGGGGGAAGGGAGTGAGAGAAGTATAGGGGATGGTAGTTTTGAAGAGGGATAAGGGGGATAGGTGGTCATCATGGGTACCACTCTTACACCCTTAAGTGTAAAGTCTGGAAACACGACGACCACCTGATAAATAATTGGGATCCAGTTGGTCCCTCTTAGGCCTGGTTCAACATTGGGATTGCAAAGGGCAAACGTCTGTGGAGTGTGTTCGCATTTTTACCAAGCAATTGTGGCTCCATATTGCAGTGATTGCGTTTTTCGAGTCTCTTTCCAGAAAATGAGAATGGCATTCTAACTGCCACCGAAATGTTGCACGCAGTGCACCTTTGCGAAATATGCACACCGCAGGCACTGCAAGGATTTACCACAGTGCTTTGCTAAATACCGGCTATCAGCAAAGAGCAGAAACGCTCCCCACCAAAAGCACACAAAGTGTGAATTCGTCTTTGAGAGAATTTGATTGGTGATTACAAATTGTTGCATCCTGCAGTGTAGAACCCAGGGGCATATTTAAAATGATTTAAATAAACCCCCAAGTTCTACTTATGGCCTCCTCCTCCCCACAGCCATACCAATCCTCACCAAAAAGTTACAAAGCATAGAAGTGCAAACAAAACCAAATAGATGCAGGCCAACAATTGTAATTCTGGAAAATACCAATTGCACTAGCAAAAACCCGGCAATGCAATTTACATGTTCATCGCCGTGCTGTTGCTATTGGCAAAATTGGCACGATTACATTTTTTTTAATCTAAACGTGCCTAATCCAAAAGGGCCCTAATTAGTTGATCTACCTCTAAGATGGTTTATTATATTCTTTTTTGGCAGAGTACTTTGGCTAATCCAATTGGCTAAAAGTAAATCACATTTGGGACAATAGGATTTTAAGCCGGCCCACCATGGCAAGGTAGACTCTTAGGGCGGGTTGGGGAAAGGGAGTGAGAGAGGAATAGGGGATGGCAGTTTTGAAGAGGGATAAGGGGGATAGGTGGTCATCATGGGTACCACTCTTACACCCTCAAGTGTAAAGTCTGGAAACATGACGACCACCTGATAAATAATTGGGATTCAGTTGGTCCCCCTTAGGCCTGGTTCAACATTGGGATCACAAAAGGCAAATCACAATCGCCTATGGAGTGTGAATGCATTTTTATCAAGCAATTGTGGCTCCATGTTGCAGTGATTGCGTTTTACGAGTCTCATTCCAGAGAATGAGATTGGCATTATAACTGCCACCAAAATGTTGCACGCAGTGCACCTTTGCGACATATGCACACCGCAGGCACTGCAAGGATTTACCTCAGTGCTTTGCTGAATACCGGCTATCAGCAAAAAGCAGAAACGCTCCCCACCAAAAGCACACAAAGTGTGAACTCGTCCTTGAGAGAATTTGATTGGTGATTACAAATTGTTGCAACCTGCAGTGTAGAACTCAGGGGCATATTTAAAATGATTTAAATATACCCCCAAGTTCTACTTATGGCTTCCTTTTCCCCACAGCCATACCAATCCTCACCAAAAAGTTACAAAGCATAGAAGCACAAACAAAACAAAAAAGATGCAGGCCGACAATTGTAATTCTGGAAAACACCAATTGCACTAGCAAAAACCCGGCAATGCAATTTATACGTTCATCGCCGTGCTGTTGCTACTGGCAAAATGGGCACGATACAATTTTTTTAATCGAAACGTGCCTAATCCAAACGGGCCCTAATTAGTTGATCTACCTCTAAGATGGTTTATTATATTCTTTTTTTTGCAGAGTACTTTGGCTAATCCAGTTGGCTAAAAGTAAATCACATTTTGGCCAATAGGATTGTAAGCCGGCCCACCATGGCAAGGTAGACTCTTAGGGCGGGTTGGGGAAGAGAGTGAGAGAAGTATAGGGGATGGCAGTTTTGAACAGGGATAAAGGGGATAGGTGGTCATCATGGGTACCACTCTTACACCCTCAAGTGTAAAGTCTGGAAACACGATGACCACCTGATAAATAATTGGGATCCAGTTGGTCCCTCTTAGGCCTGGTTAAACATTGGGATTGCAAAATGCAAAAGGCAAACGTCTGTGGAGTGTGTTTGCATTTTTACCAAGCTATTGTGGCTCCATGTTGCAGTGATTGCGTTTTTCGAGTCTCATTCCAGAGAATGAGAATGGCATTCTAAGTGCCACCGAAATGTTGCACGCAGTGCACATTTGCGACATATACACACCGCAGGCACTGCAAGGATTTACCACAGTGCTTTGCTGAATACCGGCTATCAGTAAAGAGCAGAAACTCTCCCTACCAAAAGCACACAATGTGTGAACTGGCCCTTGAGAGAATTTGATTGGTGATTACAAATTGTTGCAACCTGCAGTGTAGAACTCAGGGGCATATTTAAAATGATTTAAATATACCCCCAAGTTCTACTTATGGCCTCCTCCTCCCCACAGCCATACCAATCCTCACCAAAAAGTTACAAAGCATAGAAGCGCAAACAAAACCAAATAGATGCAGGCCAACAATTGTAATTCTGGAAAATACCAATTGCACTAGCAAAAACCCGGCAATGCAATTTACATGTTCATCGCCGTGCTGTTGCTATTGGCACAATTCAATTTTTTTAATCGAAACGTGCCTAATCCAAAAGGGCCCTAATTAGTTGATCTACCTCTAAGATGGTTTATTATATTCTTTTTTGGCAGAGTACTTTGGCTAATCCAATTGGCTAAAAGTAAATCACATTTTGGACAATAGGATTTTAAGCCGGCCCACCATGGCAAGGTAGACTCTTAGGGCGGGTTGGGGAAAGAGAGTGAGAGAGGAATAGGGGATGGCAGTTTTGAAGAGGGATAAGGGGGATAGGTGGTCATCATGGGTACCACTCTTACACCCTCAAGTGTAAAGTCTGGAAACATGATGACCACCTGATAAATAATTGGGATCCAGTTGGTCCCCCTTAGGCCTGGTTCAACAATGGGATCGCAAAAGGCAAATCACAATTGCCTATGGAGTGTGAATGCATTTTTATCAAGCTATTGTGGCTCCATGTTGCAGTTATTTGCTTTTTTCGAGACTCATTCCAGAGAATGAGAATGGCATTCTAACTACCACCGAAATGTTGCACGCAGTGCACATTTGCGACATATACACACCGCAGGCACTGCAAGGATTTACCACAGTGCTTTGCTGAATATCGGCTATCAGTAAAGAGCAGAAACGCTCCCCACCAAAAGCACACCAGGTGTGAACTGGCCCTTGAGAGAATTTGATTGGTGATTACAAAATGTTGCAACCTGCAGTGTAGAACTCAGGGGCATATTTAAAATGATTTCAATATACCCCCAAGTTCTACTTATGGCCTCCTTCTCCCCACAGCCATACCAATCCTCATCAAAAAATTACAAAGCATAGAAGCGCAAACAAAACCAAAAAGATGCAGGCCGACAATTGTAATTCTGGAAAACAAAAATTGCACTAGCAAAAACCTGGCAATGCAATTAATACGTTCACCGCCATGCTGTTGCTATTGGCAAAATGGGCACGATACAATTTGTTAAATCGAAATGTGCCTAATCCAAAAGGGCCCTAATTAGTTGATCTACCTCTAAGGTGGTTTATTATATTCTTTTTTGGCAGAGTACTTTGGCTAATCCAATTGGCTAAAAGTAAATCACATTTTGGACAATAGGATTTTAAGCCGGCCCACCATGGCAAGGTAGACTCTTAGGGTGGGTTGGGGAAAGGGAGTGAGAGAGGAATAGGGGATGGCAGTTTTGAAGAGGGATAAGGGGGATAGGTGGTCATCATGGGTACCACTCTTACACCCTCAAGTGTAAAGTCTGGAAACATGACGACCACCTGATAAATAATTGGGATCCAGTTGGTCCCCCTTAGGCCTGGTTCAACATTGGGATCACAAAAGGCAAATCACAATCGCCTATGGAGTGTGAATGCATTGTTATCAAGCAATTGTGGCTCCATGTTGCAGTTATTTGCTTTTTTCGAGTCTCATTCCAGAGAATGAGAATGGCATTCTGACTGCCACCGAAATGTTGCACGCAGTGCACATTTGCGACATATACACACCGCAGGCACTGCAAGGATTTACCACAGTGCTTTGCTGAATACCGGCTATCAGTAAAGAGCAGAAACGCTCCCCACCAAAAGCACACCAAGTGTGAACTGGCCCTTGAGAGAATTTGATTGGTGATTACAAATTGTTGCACTCTGCAGTGTAGAGCTCAGGGGCATATTTCAAATGATTTCAATATACCCCCAAGTTCTACTTATGGCCTCCTCCTCCCCACAGCCATACCAATCCTCACCAAAAAGTTACAAAGCATAGAAGCGCAAACAAAACCAAAAAGATGCAGGCCAACAATTGTAATTCTGGAAAATACCAATTGCACTAGCAAAAACCCGGCAATGCAATTTACATGTTCATCGCCGTGCTGTTGCTATTGACAAAATAGGCACGATTAAATTTTTTAAATCGAAACGTGCCTAATCCAAAAGGGCCCTAATTAGTTGATCTACCTCTAAGATGGTTTATTATATTCTTTTTTGGCAGAGTACTTTGGCTAATTCAATTGGCTAAAAGTAAATCACATTTTGGACAATAGGATTTTAAGCCGGCCCACCATGGCAAGGTAGACTCTTAGGGCGGGTTGGGGAAAGGGAGTGAGAGAGGAATAGGGGATGGCAGTTTTGAAGAGGGATAAGGGGGATAGGTGGTCATCATGGGTACCACTCTTACACCCTTAAGTGTAAAGTCTTGAAACACGACGACCACCTGATAAATAATTGGGATCCAGTTGGTACCTCTTAGGCCTGGTTCAACATTGGGATTGCAAAAGGCAAAAGGCAAACGTCTGTGGAATGTGTTCGCATTTTTACCAAGCAATTGTGGCTCCATGTTGCAGTGATTGCGTTTTTCGAGTCTCATTCCAGAGAATGAGAATGGCATTCTAACTGCCACCGAAATGTTGCACGCAGTGCACCTTTGCGACATATGCACACCGCAGGCACTGCAAGGATTTACCACAGTGCTTTGCTGAATACCGGCTATCAGCAAAGAGCAGAAATGCTACCCACCAAAAGCACACCAAATGTGAACTCGTCCTTGAGAGAATTTGATTGGTGATTACAAATTGTTGCAACCTGCAGTGTAGAACTCAGGGGCATATTTAAAATGATTTCAATACACCCCCAAGTTCTACTTATGGCCTCCTCCTCCCCAAGGCCATACCAATCCTCACCAAAAAGTTACAAAGCATAGAAGCGCAAACAAAACCAAAAAGATGCAGGCCGACAATTGTAATTCTAGAAAACACCAATTGCACTAGCAAAAACCCGGCAATGCAATTTATACGTGCATCGCTATGCTGTTGCTATTGGTAAAATGGGCACAATACAATTTTTTAAATCGAAACGTGCCTAATCCAAAAGGGCCCTAATTAATTGATCTACCTCTAAGATGGTTTATTATATTGTTTTTTGGCAGAGTACTTTGGCTAATCCAATTGGCTAAAAGTAAATCACATTTTGGCCAATAGGATTTTAAGCCGGTCCACCATGGCAAGGTAGACTCTTAGGGCGGGTTGGGGAAAGGGAGTGAGAGAGGAATAGGGGATGGCAGTTTTGAAGAGGGATAAGGGGGATAGGTGGTCATCATGGGTACCACTTTTACACCCTCAAGTGTAAAGTCTGGAAACATTACGACTACCTGATAAATAATTGGGATCCAGTTGGTCCCTCTTAGGCCTGGTTCAACATTGGGATCGCAAAAGGCAAATCACAATTGCCTATGGAGTGTGAATGCATTTTTATCAAGCAATTGTGGCTCCATGTTGCAGTGATTGCGGTTTTTCGAGTCTCATTCCAGAGAATGAGAATGGCATTCTAAGTGCCACCGAAATGTTGCACGCAGTGCACATTTGCGACATATACACACCGCAGGCACTGCAAGGATTTACCACAGTGCTTTGCTGAATACCGGCTATCAGTAAAGATCCGAAATGTTCCCCACCAAAAGCACACCAAGTGTGAACTGGCCCATGAGAGAATTAGATTGGTGAATACAAATTGTTGCAACCGGCAGTGTAGAACTCAGGGGCATATTTAAAATGATTTCAATATACCCCCAAGTTCTACTTATGGCCTCCTCCTCCCCACAGCCATACCAATCCTAACCAAAAAGTTGCAAAGCATAGAAGCGCAAACAAAACCAAATAGATGCAGGCCAACAATTGTAATTCTGGAAAATACCAATTGCACTAGCAAAAACCCGGCAATGCAATTTACATGTTCATCGCCGTGCTGTTGCTATTGGCACAATTCAATTTTTTTAATCGAAACGTGCCTAATCCAAAAGGGCCCCAATTAGTTGATCTATCTCTAAGATGGTTTATTATATTCTTTTTTTGGCAGAGTACTTTGGCTAATTCAATTGGCTAAAAGTAAATCACATTTTGGACAATAGGATTTTAAGCCGGCCCACCATGGCAAGGTAGACTCTTAGGGCGGGTTGGGGAAAGGGAGTGAGAGAGGAATAGGGGATGGCAGTTTTGAAGAGGGATAAGGGGGATAGGTGGTCATCATGGGTACCACTCTCACACCCTCAAGTGTAAAGTCTCGAAACTCGACGACCACCTGATAAATAATTGGGATCCAGTTGGTCCCTCTTAGGCCCGGTTCAACATTGGGATTGCAAAAGGCAAAAGGCAAACGTCTGTGGAATGTGTTCGCATTTTTACCAAGCAATTGTGGCTCCATGTTGCAGTGATTGCGTTTTTCGAGTCTCATTCCAGAGAATGAGAATGGCATTCTAACTGCCACCGAAATGTTGCACGCAGTGCACCTTTGCGACATATGCACACCGCAGGCACTGCAAGGATTTACCACAGTGCTTTGCTGAATACCGGCTATCAGCAAAGAGCAGAAATGCTACCCACCAAAAGCACACCAAATGTGAACTCGTCCTTGAGAGAATTTGATTGGTGATTACAAATTGTTGCAACCTGCAGTGTAGAACTCAGGGGCATATTTAAAATGATTTAAATATACCCCCAAGTTCTACTTATGGCCTCCTCCTCCCCACAGCCATACCAATCCTCACCAAAAAGTTACAAAGCATAGAAGCGCAAACAAAACCAAAAAGATGCAGGCCGACAATTGTAATTCTAGAAAACACCAATTGCACTAGCAAAAATCCGGCAATGCAATTTATACGTGCATCGCTATGCTGTTGCTATTGGTAAAATGGGCACAATACAATTTTTTAAATCGAAACGTGCCTAATCCAAAAGGGCCCTACGTAGTTGATCTACCTCTAAGATGGTTTATTATTTTGTTTTTTGGCAGAGTACTTTGGCTAATCCAATTGGCTAAAAGTAAATCACATTTTGGCCAGTAGGATTTTAAGCCGGCCCACCATGGCAAGTTAGACTCTTAGGGCGGGTTGGGGAAAGGAAGTGAGAGAGGAATAGGGGATGGCAGTTTTGAAGAGGGATAAGGGGGATAGGTGGTCATCATGGGTGCCACTCTTACACCCTCAAGTGTAAAGTCTGAAAACATTACGACCACCTGATAAATAATTGGGATCCAGTTGGTCCCTCTTAGGCCTGGTTCAACATTGGGATCGCAAAAGGCAAATCACAATTGCCTATGGAGTGTGAATGCATTTTTATCAAGCAATTGTGGCTCCATGTTGCAGTGATTGCGGTTTTTCGAGTCTCATTCCAGAGAATGAGAATGGCATTCTAAGTGCCACCGAAATGTTGCACGCAGTGCACATTTGCGACATATACACACCGCAGGCACTGCAAGGATTTACCACAGTGCTTTGCTGAATACCGGCTATCAGTAAAGATCAGAAATGCTCCCCACCAAAAGCACACCAAGTGTGAACTGGCCCTTGAGAGAATTAGATTGGTGATTACAAATTGTTGCAACCTGCAGTGTAGAACTCAGGGGCATATTTAAAATGATTTAAATATACCCCCAAGTTCTACTTATGGCCTCCTCCTCCCCACAGCCATACCAATCCTCACCAAAAAGTTGCAAAGCATAGAAGCGCAAACAAAACCAAATAGATGCAGGCCAACAATTGTAATTCTGGAAAATACCAATTGCACTGGCAAAAACCCGGCAATGCAATTTACATGTTCATCGCCGTGCTGTTGCTATTGGCACAATTCAATTTTTTTAATCGAAACGTGCCTAATCCAAAAGGGCCCAAATTAGTTGATCTACCTCTAAGATGGTTTATTATATTCTTTTTTGGCAGAGTACTTTGGCTAATCCAATTGGCTAAAAGTAAATCACATTTTGGCCAATTGGATTTTAAGCCAGCCCACCATGGCAAGGTAGACTCTTAGGGCGGGTTGGGGGAAGGGAGTGAGAGAAGTATAGGGGACGGCAGTTTTGAAGAGGGATAAGGGGGATAGGTGGTCATCATGGGTACCACTCTTACACCCTCAAGTGTAAAGTCTGGAAACACGATGACCACCTGATAAATAATTGGGATCCAGTTGGTCCCTCTTAGGCCTGGTTCAACATTGGGATTGCAAAGGGCAAACGTCTGTGGAGTGTGTTCGCATTTTTACCAAGCAATTGTGGCTCCATGTTGCAGTGATTGCGTTTCTCGAGTCTCATTACAGAGAATGAGAATGGCATTCTAACTGCCACCGAAATGTTGCACGCAGTGCACCTTTGCGACATATGCACACCGCAGGCACTGCAAGGATTTACCACAGTGCTTTGCTGAATACCGGCTATCAGCAAAGAGCAGAAATGCTACCCACCAAAAGCACACCAAATGTGAACTCGTCCTTGAGAGAATTTGATTGGTGATTACAAATTGTTGCAACCTGCAGTGTAGAACTCAGGGGCATATTTAAAATGATTTCAATATACCCCCAAGTTCTACTTATGGCCTCCTCCTCCCCACAGCCATACCAATCCTCACCAAAAAGTTACAAAGCATAGAAGCGCAAACAAAACCAAATAGATGCAGGCCAACAATTGTAATTCTGGAAAATACCAATTGCACTAGCAAAAACCCGGCAATGCAATTTACATGTTCATCGCCGTGCTGTTGCTATTGGCAAAATTGTCACGATTACATTTTTTTAATCGAAACGTGCCTAATCCAAACGGGCCCTAATTAGTTGATCTACCTCTAAGATGGTTTATTATATTCTTTTTTGGCAGAGTACTTTGGCTAATCCAATTGGCTAAAAGTAAATCACATTTTGGCCAATAGGATTTTAAGCCAGCCCACCATGGCAAGGTAGACTCTTAGGGCGGGTTGGGGGAAGGGAGTGAGAGAAGTATAGGGGATGGCAGTTTTGAAGAGGGATAAGGGGGATAGGTGGTCATCATGGGTACCACTCTTACACCCTCAAGTGTAAAGTCTGGAAACACGACGACCACCTGATAAATAATTGGGATCCAGTTGGTCCCTCTTAGGCCTGGTTCAACATTGGGATTGCAAAGGGCAAACGTCTGTGGAGTGTGTTTGCATTTTTACCAAGCTATTGTGGCTCCATGTTGCAGTGATTGCATTTTTCGAGTCTCACTCCAGAGAATGAGAATGGCATTCTAACTGCCACCGAAATGTTGCACGCAGTGCACCTTTGTGACATATGCACACCGCAGGCACTGCAAGGATTTACCACAGTGCTTTGCTGAATACCGGCTATCAGCAAAGAGCAGAAATGCTCATCACCAAAAGCACACCAAGTGTGAACTCGTCTTTGAGAGAATTTGATTGGTGATTACAAATTGTTGCAGCCTGCAGTGTAGAACTCAGGGGCATATTTAAAATGATTTAAATAAACCCCCAAGTTCTACTTATGGCCTCCTCCTCCCCACAGCCATACCAATCCTCACCAAAAAGTTACAAAGCATAGAAGCGCAAACAAAACCAAATAGATGCAGGCCAACAATTGTAATTCTGGAAAATACCAATTGCACTAGCAAAAACCCGGCAATGCAATTTACATGTTCATCGCCGTGCTGTTGCTATTGGCACAATTCAATTTTTTTAATCGAAACGTGCCTAATCCAAAAGGGCCCTAATTAGTTGATCTACCTCTAAGATGGTTTATTATATTCTTTTTTGGCAGAGTACTTTGGCTAATCCAATTGGCTAAAAGTAAATCACATTTTGGACAATAGGATTTTAAGCCGGCCCACCATGGCAAGGTAGACTCTTAGGGCGGGTTGGGGAAAGGGAGTGAGAGAGGAATAGGGGATGGCAGTTTTGAAGAGGGATAAGGGGGATAGGTGGTCATCATGGGTACCACTTTTACACCCTCAAGTGTAAAGTCTGGAAACATTACGACCACCTGATAAATAATTGGGATCCAGTTGGTCCCCCTTAGGCTTGGTTCAACATTGGGATCACAAAAGGTAAATCACAATCGCCTATGGAGTGTGATTGCATTTTTACCAAGCAATTGTGGCTCCATGTTGCAGTGATTGCGTTTTTCGAGTCTCATTCCAGAGAGTGAGAATGGCATTCTAACTGCCACCGAAATGTTGCACGCAGTGCACCTTTGCAACATTTGCACACCGCAGGCACTGCAAGGATTTACCACAGTGCTTTGCTGAATACCGGCTATCAGCAAAGAGCAGAAACGCTCCCCACCAAAAGCACACAAAGTGTGAACTCGTCCTTGAGAGAATTTGATTGGTGATTACAAATTGTTGCAACCTGCAGTGTAGAACTCAGGGGCATATTTAAAATGATTTAAATATACCCCCAAGTTCTACTTATGGCTTCCTTTTCCCCACAGCCATACCAATCCTCACCAAAAAGTTACAAAGCATAGATGCACAAACAAAACAAAAAAGATGCAGGCCGACAATTGTAATTCTGGAAAACACCAATTGCACTAGCAAAAACCCGGCAATGCAATTTATACATTCATCGCTGTGCTGTTGCTACTGGCAAAATGGGCACGATACAATTTTTTTAATCGAAACGTGCCTAATCCAAACGGGCCCTAATTAGTTGATCTACCTCTAAGATGGTTTATTATATTCTTTTTTTTTGCAGAGTACTTTGGCTAATCCAGTTGGCTAAAAGTAAATCACATTTTGGCCAATAGGATTGTAAGCCGGCCCACCATGGCAAGGTAGACTCTTAGGGCGGGTTGGGGGAAGGGAGTGAGAGAAGTATAGGGGATGGCAGTTTTGAAGAGGGATAAGGGGGATAGGTGGTCATCATGGGTACCACTCTTACACCCTCAAGTGTACAGTCTGGAAACACGACGACCACCTGATAAATAATTGGGATCCAGTTGGTCCCTCTTAGGCCTGGTTCAACATTAGGATTGCAAAAGGCAAAAGGCAAACGTCTGTGGAGTGTGTTCGCATTTTTACCAAGCAATTGTGGCTCCATGTTGCAATGATTGCGTTTTTCGAGTCTCATTCCAGAGAATGAGAATGGCATTCTAACTGCCACCGAAATGTTGCACGCGGTGCACCTTTGCGACATATGCACACCGTAGGCACTGCAAGGATTTACCACAGTGCTTTGCTGAATACCGGCTATCAGCAAAGAGCAGAAATGCTACCCACCAAAAGCACACCAAATGTGAACTCGTCCTTGAGAGAATTTGATTGGTGATTACAAATTGTTGCAGCCTGCAGTGTAGAACTCAGGGGCATATTTAAAATGATTTAAATATACCCCCAAGTTCTACTTATGGCCTCCTCCTCCCCACAGCCATAGCAATCCTCACCAAAAAGTTACAAAGCATAGAAGCGCAAACAAAACCAAATAGATGCAGGCCAACAATTGTAATTCTGGAAAACACCAATTGCACTAGCAAAAACCCGGCAATGCAATTTATACGTTCATCGCCGTGCTGTTGCTACTGGCAAAATGGGCACGATACAATTTTTTTAATCGAAACGTGCCTAATCCAAACGGGCCCTAATTAGTTGATCTACCTCTAAGATGGTTTATTATATTCTTTTTTTTGCAGAGTACTTTGGCTAATCCAGTTGGCTAAAAGTAAATCACATTTTGGCCAATAGGATTGTAAGCCGGCCCACCATGGCAAGGGAGACTCTTAGGGCGGGTTGGGGGAAGAGAGTGAGAGAAGTATAGGGGATGGCAGTTTTGAACAGGGATAAGGGGGATAGGTGGTCATCATGGGTACCACTCTTACACCCTCAAGTGTAAAGTCTGGAAACACGATGACCACCTGATAAATAATTGGGATCCAGTTGGTCCCTCTTAGGCCTGGTTAAACATTGGGATTGCAAAATGCTAAAGGCAAACGTCTGTGGAGTGTGTTTGCATTTTTACCAAGCTATTGTGGCTCCATGTTGCAGTGATTGCGTTTTTCGAGTCTCATTCCAGAGAATGAGAATGGCATTCTAAGTGCCACCGAAATGTTGCACGCAGTGCACATTTGCGACATATACACACCGCAGGCACTGCAAGGATTTACCACAGTGCTTTGCTGAATACCGGCTATCAGTAAAGAGCAGAAACTCTCCCTACCAAAAGCACACAATGTGTGAACTGGCCCTTGAGAGAATTTGATTGGTGATTACAAATTGTTGCAACCTGCAGTGTAGAACTCAGGGGCATATTTAAAATGATTTAAATATACCCCCAAGTTCTACTTATGGCCTCCTCCTCCCCACAGCCATACCAATCCTCACCAAAAAGTTACAAAGCATAGAAGCGCAAACAAAACCAAATAGATGCAGGCCAACAATTGTAATTCTGGAAAATACCAATTGCACTAGCAAAAACCCGGCAATGCAATTTACATGTTCATCGCCGTGCTGTTGCTATTGGCACAATTCAATTTTTTTAATCGAAACGTGCCTAGTCCAAAAGGGCCCTAATTAGTTGATCTACCTCTAAGATGGTTTATTATATTCTTTTTTGGCAGAGTACTTTGGCTACTCCAATTGGCTAAAAGTAAATCACATTTTGGACAATAGGATTTTAAGCCGGCCCACCATGGCAAGGTAGACTCTTAGGGCGGGTTGGGGAAAGAGAGTGAGAGAGGAATAGGGGATGGCAGTTTTGAAGAGGGATAAGGGGGATAGGTGGTCATCATGGGTACCACTCTTACACCCTCAAGTGTAAAGTCTGGAAACATGATGACCACCTGATAAATAATTGGGATCCAGTTGGTCCCCCTTAGGCCTGGTTCAACAATGGGATCGCAAAAGGCAAATCACAATTGCCTATGGAGTGTGAATGCATTTTTATCAAGCTATTGTGGCTCCATGTTGCAGTTATTTGCTTTTTTCAAGACTCATTCCAGAGAATGAGAATGGCATTCTAACTGCCACCGAAATGTTGCACGCAGTGCACATTTGCGACATATACACACCGCAGGCACTGCAAGGATTTACCACAGTGCTTTGCTGAATATCGGCTATCAGTAAAGAGCAGAAACGCTCCCCACCAAAAGCACACCAAGTGTGAACTGGCCCTTGAGAGAATTTGATTGGTGATTACAAAATGTTGCAACCTGCAGTGTAGAACTCAGGGGCATATTTAAAATGATTTCAATATACCCCCAAGTTCTACTTATGGCCTCCTTCTCCCCACAGCCATACCAATCCTCATCAAAAAATTACAAAGCATAGAAGCGCAAACAAAACCAAAAAGATGCAGGCCGACAATTGTAATTCTGGAAAACACCAATTGCACTAGCAAAAACCTGGCAATGCAATTTATACGTTCATCGCCATGCTGTTGCTATTGGCAAAATGGGCACGATACAATTTGTTAAATCGAAATGTGCCTAATCCAAAAGGGCCCTAATTAGTTGATCTACCTCTAAGGTGGTTTATTATATTCTTTTTTGGCAGAGTACTTTGGCTAATCCAATTGGCTAAAAGTAAATCACATTTTGGACAATAGGATTTTAAGCCGGCCCACCATGGCAAGGTAGACTCTTAGGGTGGGTTGGGGAAAGGGAGTGAGAGAGGAATAGGGGATGGCAGTTTTGAAGAGGGATAAGGGGGATAGGTGGTCATCATGGGTACCACTCTTACACCCTCAAGTGTAAAGTCTGGAAACATGACGACCACCTGATAAATAATTGGGATCCAGTTGGTCCCCCTTAGGCCTGGTTCAACATTGGGATCACAAAAGGCAAATCACAATCGCCTATGGAGTGTGAATGCATTGTTATCAAGCAATTGTGGCTCCATGTTGCAGTTATTTGCTTTTTTCGAGTCTCATTCCAGAGAATGAGAATGGCATTCTGACTGCCACCGAAATGTTGCACGCAGTGCACATTTGCGACATATACACACCGCAGGCACTGCAAGGATTTACCACAGTGCTTTGCTGAATACCGGCTATCAGTAAAGAGCAGAAACGCTCCCCACCAAAAGCACACCAAGTGTGAACTGGCCCTTGAGAGAATTTGATTGGTGATTACAAATTGTTGCAACCTGCAGTGTAGAGCTCAGGGGCATATTTCAAATGATTTCAATATACCCCCAAGTTCTACTTATGGCCTCCTCCTCCCCACAGCCATACCAATCCTCACCAAAAAGTTACAAAGCATAGAAGCGCAAACAAAACCAAAAAGATGCAGGCCAACAATTGTAATTCTGGAAAATACCAATTGCACTAGCAAAAACCCGGCAATGCAATTTACATGTTCATCGCCGTGCTGTTGCTATTGACAAAATAGGCACGATTAAATTTTTTAAATCGAAACGTGCCTAATCCAAAAGGGCCCTAATTAGTTGATCTACCTCTAAGATGGTTTATTATATTCTTTTTTGGCAGAGTACTTTGGCTAATTCAATTGGCTAAAAGTAAATCACATTTTGGACAATAGGATTTTAAGCCGGCCCACCATGGCAAGGTAGACTCTTAGGGCGGGTTGGGGAAAGGGAGTGAGAGAGGAATAGGGGATGGCAGTTTTGAAGAGGGATAAGGGGGATAGGTGGTCATCATGGGTACCACTCTTACACCCTTAAGTGTAAAGTCTTGAAACACGACGACCACCTGATAAATAATTGGGATCCAGTTGGTCCCTCTTAGGCCTGGTTCAACATTGGGATTGCAAAAGGCAAACGTCTGTGGAATGTGTTCGCATTTTTACCAAGCAATTGTGGCTCCATGTTGCAGTGATTGCGTTTTTCGAGTCTCATTCCAGAGAATGAGAATGGCATTCTAACTGCCACCGAAATGTTGCACGCAGTGCACCTTTGCGACATATGCACACCGCAGGCACTGCAAGGATTTACCACAGTGCTTTGCTGAATACCGGCTATCAGCAAAGAGCAGAAATGCTACCCACCAAAAGCACACCAAATGTGAACTCGTCCTTGAGAGAATTTGATTGGTGATTACAAATTGTTGCAACCTGCAGTGTAGAACTCAGGGGCATATTTAAAATGATTTCAATACACCCCCAAGTTCTACTTATAGCCTCCTCCTCCCCAAGGCCATACCAATCCTCACCAAAAAGTTACAAAGCATAGAAGCGCAAACAAAACCAAAAAGATGCAGGCCGACAATTGTAATTCTAGAAAACACCAATTGCACTAGCAAAAACCCGGCAATGCAATTTATACGTGCATCGCTATGCTGTTGCTACTGTCAAAATGGGCACGATACAATTTTTTTAATCGAAACGTGCCTAATCCAAACGGGCCCTAATTAGTTGATCTACCTCTAAGATGGTTTATTATATTCTTTTTTTTGCAGAGTACTTTGGCTAATCCAGTTGGCTAAAAGTAAATCACATTTTGGCCAATAGGATTGTAAGCCGGCCCACGATGGCAAGGTAGACTCTTAGGGCGGGTTGGGGGAAGAGAGTGAGAGAAGTATAGGGGATGGCAGTTTTGAAGAGGGATAAGGGGGATAGGTGGTCATCATGGGTATCACTCGTACACCCTAAAGTGTAAAGTCTGGAAACACGACGACCACCTGATAAATAATTGGGATCCAGTTGGTCCCTCTTAGGCCTGGTTCAACATTGGGATTGCAAAATGCAAAAGGCAAACGTCTGTGGAGTGTGTTTGCATTTTTACCAAGCTATTGTGGCTCCATGTTGCAGTGATTGAATTTTTCGAGTCTCACTCCAGAGAATGAGAATGGCATTCTAACTGCCACCGAAATGTTGCACGCAGTGCACCTTTGTGACATATGCACACCGCAGGCACTGCAAGGATTTACCACAGTGCTTTGCTGAATACCGGCTATCAGCAAAGAGCAGAAATGCTCATCACCAAAAGCACACCAAGTGTGAACTCGTCTTTGAGAGAATTTGATTGGTGATTACAAATTGTTGCAGCCTGCAGTGTAGAACTCAGGGGCATATTTAAAATGATTTAAATAAACCCCCAAGTTCTACTTATGGCCTCCTCCTCCCCACAGCCATACCAATCCTCACCAAAAAGTTACAAAGCATAGAAGCGCAAACAAAACCAAATAGATGCAGGCCAACAATTGTAATTCTGGAAAATACCAATTGCACTAGCAAAAACCCGGCAATGCAATTTACATGTTCATCGCCGTGCTGTTGCTATTGGCACAATTCAATTTTTTTTAATCGAAACGTGCCTAATCCAAAAGGGCCCTAATTAGTTGATCTACCTCTAAGATGGTTTATTATATTCTTTTTTGGCAGAGTACTTTGGCTAATCCAATTGGCTAAAAGTAAATCACATTTTGGACAATAGGATTTTAAGCCGGCCCACCATGGCAAGGTAGACTCTTAGGGCGGGTTGGGGAAAGGGAGTGAGAGAGGAATAGGGGATGGCAGTTTTGAAGAGGGATAAGGGGGATAGGTGGTCATCATGGGTACCACTTTTACACCCTCAAGTGTAAAGTCTGGAAACATTACGACCACCTGATAAATAATTGGGATCCAGTTGGTCCCCCTTAGGCTTGGTTCAACATTGGGATCACAAAAGGTAAATCACAATCGCCTATGGAGTGTGATTGCATTTTTACCAAGCAATTGTGGCTCCATGTTGCAGTGATTGCGTTTTTCGAGTCTCATTCCAGAGAGTGAGAATGGCATTCTAACTGCCACCGAAATGTTGCACGCAGTGCACCTTTGCAACATATGCACACCGCAGGCACTGCAAGGATTTACCACAGTGCTTTGCTGAATACCGGCTATCAGCAAAGAGCAGAAACGCTCCCCACCAAAAGCACACAAAGTGTGAACTCGTCCTTGAGAGAATTTGATTGGTGATTACAAATTGTTGCAACCTGCAGTGTAGAACTCAGGGGCATATTTAAAATGATTTAAATATACCCCCAAGTTCTACTTATGGCTTCCTTTTCCCCACAGCCATACCAATCCTCACCAAAAAGTTACAAAGCATAGATGCACAAACAAAACGAAAAAGATGCAGGCCGACAATTGTAATTCTGGAAAACACCAATTGCACTAGCAAAAACCCGGCAATGCAATTTATACATTCATCGCCGTGCTGTTGCTACTGGCAAAATGGGCACGATACAATTTTTTTAATCGAAACGTGCCTAATCCAAACGGGCCCTAATTAGTTGATCTACCTCTAAGATGGTTTATTATATTCTTTTTTTTTGCAGAGTACTTTGGCTAATCCAGTTGGCTAAAAGTAAATCACATTTTGGCCAATAGGATTGTAAGCCGGCCCACCATGGCAAGGTAGACTCTTAGGGCGGGTTGGGGGAAGGGAGTGAGAGAAGTATAGGGGATGGCAGTTTTGAAGAGGGATAAGGGGGATAGGTGGTCATCATGGGTACCACTCTTACACCCTCAAGTGTACAGTCTGGAAACACGACGACCACCTGATAAATAATTGGGATCCAGTTGGTCCCTCTTAGGCCTGGTTCAACATTAGGATTGCAAAAGGCAAAAGGCAAACGTCTGTGGAGTGTGTTCGCATTTTTACCAAGCAATTGTGGCTCCATGTTGCAGTGATTGCGTTTTTCGAGTCTCATTCCAGAGAATGAGAATGGCATTCTAACTGCCACCGAAATGTTGCACGCGGTGCACCTTTGCGACATATGCACACCGTAGGCACTGCAAGGATTTACCACAGTGCTTTGCTGAATACCGGCTATCAGCAAAGAGCAGAAGTGCTACCCACCAAAAGCACACCAAATGTGAACTCGTCCTTGAGAGAATTTGATTGGTGATTACAAATTGTTGCAGCCTGCAGTGTAGAACTCAGGGGCATATTTAAAATGATTTAAATAAACCCCCAAGTTCTACTTATGGCCTCCTCCTCCCCACAGCCATAGCAATCCTCACCAAAAAGTTACAAAGCATAGAAGCGCAAACAAAACCAAAAAGATGCAGGCCGACAATTGTAATTCTGGAAAACACCAATTGCACTAGCAAAAACCCGGCAATGCAATTTACACGTTCATCGCTGTGCTGTTGCTATTGGCAAAATAGTCACGATACAATTTTTTTATCGAAACGTGCCTAATCCAAAAGGGCCCTAATTAGTTTATCTACCTCTAAGATGGTTTATTACATTATTTTTTGGCAGAGTACTTTGGCTAATCCAATTGGCTAAAAGTACATCACATTTTGGCCAGTAGGATTGTAAGCCGGCCCACCATGGCAAGGTAGACTCTTAGGGCGGGTTGGGGAAAGGGAGTGAGAGAGGAATAGAGGATGGCAGTTTTGAAGAGGGATAAGGGGGATACGTGGTCATCATGGGTACCACTCTTACACCCTCAAGTGTAAAGTCTGGAAACATGATGACCACCTGATAAATAATTGGGATCCAGTTGGTCCCCCTTAGGCCTGGTTCAACATTGGGATTGCAAAAGGCAAATCACAATCGCCTATGGAGTGTGATTGCATTTTTACCAAGCAATTGTGGCTCCATGTTGCAGTGATTGCGTTTTTCGAGTCTCATTCCAGAGAATGAGAATGGCATTCTAACTGCCACCGAAATGATGCACGCAGTGCACATTTGCGACATATGCACACCGCAGGCACTGCAAGGATTTACCACAGTGCTTTGCTGAATACCGGCTATCAGCAAAGAGCAGAAACGCTCCCCACCAAAAGCACACAAAGTGTGAACTCGTCCTTGAGAGAATTTGATTGGTGATTACAAATTGTTGCAACCTGCAGTGTAGAACTCAGGGGCATATTTAAAACGATTTAAATATACCTACAAGTTCTGCTTATGGCCTCCTCCTCCCCACAGCCATACCAATCCTCACCAAAAAGTTACAAAGCATAGAAGCGCAAACAAAACAAAAAAGATGCAGGCCGACAATTGTAATTCTGGAAAACACAAATTGCACTAGCAAAAACCCGGCAATGCAATTTATACGTTCATCGCCGTGCTGTTGCTACTGGCAAAATGGGCACGATACAATTTTTTTAATCGAAACGTGCCTAATGCAAATGGGCCCTAATTAGTTGATCTACCTCTAACATGGTTTATTATATTTTTTTTTTTGGCAGAGTACTTTGGCTGATCCAGTTGGCTAAAAGTAAATCACATTTTGGACAATAGGATTGTAAGCAGGCCCACCATGGCAAGGTAAACTCTTAGGGCGGGTTGGGGGAAGGGAGTGAGAGAAGTATAGAGGATGGCAGTTTTGAAGAGGGATAAGGGGGATAGGTGGTCATCATGGGTACCACTCTTACACCCTCAAGTGTAAAGTCTGGAAACACGACGACCACCTGATAAATAATTGGGATCCAGTTGGTCCCCCTTAGGCCTGGTTCAACATTGGAATTGCAAAATGCAAAAGGCAAACGTCTGTGGAGTGTGTTTGCATTTTTACCAAGCTATTGTGGCTCCATGTTGCAGTAATTGCGTTTTTCGAGTCTCATTCCAGAGAATGAGAATGGCATTCTAACTGCCACCAAAATGTTGCACGCAGTGCACCTTTGCGACATATGCACACCGCAGGCACTGAAAAGATTTACCACAGTGCTTTGCTGAATACCGGCTATCAGCAAAGAGCAGAAACGCTCCCCACCAAAAGCACACAAAGTGTGAACTCGTCCTTGAGAGAATTTGATTGGTGATTACAAATTCTACTTATGGCCCCCTCCTCCCCACAGCCATACCAATCCTCACCAAAAAGTTACAAAGCATAGAAGCGCAAACAAAACCAAAAAGATGCAGGCCGACAATTGTAATTCTGGAAAACACCAATTGCACTAGCAAAAACCCGGCAATGCAGTTTATACGTTCATCGCCATGCTGTTGCTATTGGCAAAATGGGCACGATACAATTTTTTAAATCGAAATGTGCCTAATCCAAAAGGGCCCTAATTAGTTGATCTACCTCTAAGATGGTTTATTATATTCTTTTTTGGCAGAGTACTTTGGCTAATCCAATTGGCTAAAAGTAAATCACATTGTGGACAATAGGATTTTAAGCCGGCCCACCATGGCAAGGTAGACTCTTAGGGCGGGTTGGGGAAAGGGAGTGAGAGAGAAATAGGGGGTGGCAGTTTTGAAGAAAGATAAGGGGGATAGGTGGTTATCATGGGTACCACTTTTACACCCTCAAGTGTAAAGTCTGGAAACATTACGACCACCTGATAAATAATTGGGATCCAGTTGGTCCCCCTTAGGCTTGGTTCAACATTGGGATCACAAAAGGCAAATCACAATCGCCTATGGAGTGTGATTGCATTTTTACCAAGCAATTGTGGCTCCATGTTGTAGTGATTGCGTTTTTCGAGTCTCATTCCAGAGAATGAGAATGGCATTCTAACTGCCACCAAAATGTTGCGCGCAGTGCACCTTTGCGACATATGCACACCGCAGGCACTGCAAGGATTTACCACAGTGCTTTGCTGAATACCGGCTATCAGCAAAGAGCAGAAACGCTCCCCACCAAAAGCACACAAAGTGTGAACTCGTCCTTGAGAGAATTTGATTGGTGATTACAAATTGTTGCAACCTGCAGTGTAGAACTCAGGGGCATATTTAAAATGATTTAAATATACCTACAAGTTCTGCTTATGGCCTCCTCCTCCCCACAGCCATACCAATCCTCACCAAAAAGCTACAAAGCATAGAAACGCAAATAAAACAAAAAGATGCAGGCCGACAATTGTAATTCTGGAAAATACAAATTGCACTAGCAAAAACCCGGCAATGCAATTTACACGTTCATCGCCGTGCTGTTGCTATTGGCAAAATAGTCACGATACAATTTTTTTATCGAAACGTGCCTAATCCAAAAGGGCCCTAATTAGTTGATCTACCTCTAAGATGGTTTATTATATTCTTTTTTGGCAGAGTACTTTGGCTAATCCAATTGGCTAAAAGTAAATCACATTTTGGCCAGTACAATTTTAAGCCAGCCCACCATGGCAAGGTAGACTCTTAGGGCGGTTAGGGGAAAGGGAGTGAGAGAGGAATAGGGGATGGCAGTTTTGAAGAGGGATAAGGGGGATAGGTGGTCATCATGGGTACCACTCTTACACCCTCAAGTGTAAAGTCTGGAAACATTACGACCACCTGATAAATTATTGGGATCCAGTTGGTCCCCCTTAGGCTTGGTTCAACATTGGGATTGCAAAAGGCAAATCACAATCGCCTATGGAGTGTGTTTGCAGTTTTACCAAGCAATTGTGGCTCCATGTTGCAGTGATTGCGTTTTTCGAGTCTCATTCCAGAGAATGAGAATGGCATTCTAACTGCCACCGAAATGTTGCACGCAGTGCACCTTTGCGACATATGCACACTGTAGGCACTGCAAGGATTTACCACAGTGCTCTGCTGAATACCGGCTATCAGCAAAGAGCAGAAATGCTACCCACCAAAAGCACACCAAATGTGAACTCGTCCTTGAGAGAATTTGATTGGTGATTACAAATTGTTGCAACCTGCAGTGTAGAACTCAGGGGCATATTTAAAATGATTTAAATATACCCCCAAGTTCTACTTATGGCTTCCTTCTCCCCACAGCCATACCAATCCTCACCAAAAAGTTACAAAGCATAGAAGCGCAAACAAAACCAAATAGATGCAGGCCAACAATTGTAATTCTGGAAAATACCAATTGCACTAGCAAAAACCCGGCAATGCAATTTACATGTTCATCGCCGTGCTGTTGCTATTGGCAAAATTGGCACGATTACATTTTTTTAATCGAAACGTGCCTAATCCAAAAGGGCCCTAATTAGTTGATCTACCTCTAAGATGGTTGATTATATTCTTTTTTGGCAGAGTACTTTGGCTAATCCAATTGGCTAAAAGTAAATCACATTTTGGACAATAGGATTTTAAGCCGGCCCACCATGGCAAGGTAGACTCTTAGGGCGGGTTGGGGAAAGGGAGTGAGAGAGGAATAGGAGATGGCAGTTTTGAAGAGGGATAAGGGGGATAGGTGGTCATCATGGGTACCACTTTTACACCCTCAAGTGTAAAGTCTGGAAACATTACGACCACCTGATAAATAATTGGGATCCAGTTGGTCCCCCTTAGGCTTGGTTCAACATTGGGATTGCAAAAGGCAAATCACAATCGCCTATGGAGTGTGACTGCATTTTTACCAAGCAATTGTGGCTCCATGTTGCAGTGATTGCGTTTTTCGAGTCTCATTCCAGAGAATGAGAATGGCATTCTAACTGCCACCGAAATGTTGCACGCAGTGCACCTTTGCGACATATGCACACCGCAGGCACTGCAAGGATTTACCACAGTGCTTTGCTGAATACCGGCTATCAGCAAAGAGCAGAAACGCTCCCCACCAAAAGCACACAAAGTGTGAACTCGTCCTTGAGAGAATTTGATTGGTGATTACAAATTGTTGCAACCTGCAGTGTAGAACTCAGGGGCATATTTAAAATGATTTAAATATACCTACAAGTTCTGCTTATGGCCTCCTCCTCCCCACAGCCATACCAATCCTCACCAAAAAGTTACAAAGCATAGAAGCGCAAACAAAACAAAAAAGATGCAGGCCGACAATTGTAATTCTGGAAAACACCAATTGCACTAGCAAAAACCCGGCAATGCAATTTATACGTTCATCGCCGTGCTGTTGCTACTGGCAAAATGGGCACGATACAATTTTTTTAATCGAAACGTGCCTAATCCAAAAGGGCCCTAATTAGTTGATCTACCTCTAAGATGGTTTATTATATTTTTTTTTTGGGCAGAGTACTTTGGCTGATCCAGTTGGCTAAAAGTAAATCACATTTTGGATAATAGGATTGTAAGCCGGCCCACCATGGCAAGGTAGACTCTTAGGGTGGGTTGGGGGAAGGGAGTGAGAGAAGTATAGGGGATGGCAGTTTTGAATAGGGATAAGGGGGATAGGTGGTCATCATGGGTACCACTCTTACACCCTCAAGTGTACAGTCTGGAAACACGACGACCACCTGATAAATAATTGGGATCCAGTTGGTCCCTCTTAGGCCTGGTTCAACATTGGGATTGCAAAAGGCAAAAGGCAAACGTCTGTGGAGTGTGTTCACATTTTTACCAAGCAATTGTGGCTCCATGTTGCAGTGATTGCGTTTTTCGAGTCTCATTCCAGAGAATGAGAATGGCATTCTAAGTGCCACCGAAATGTTGCACGCAGTGCACCTTTGCGACATATGCACACCGTAGGCACTGCAAGGATTTACCACAGTGCTTTGCTGAATATCGGCTATCAGCAAAGAGCAGAAATGCTACCCACCAAAAGCACACCAAATGTGAACTCGTCCTTGAGAGAATTTGATTGGTGATTACAAATTGTTGCAACCTGCAGTGTAGAACTCAGGGGCATATTTAAAATGATTTAAATATACCCCCAAGTTCTACTTATGGCCTCCTCCTCCCCACAGCCATACCAATCCTCACCAAAAAGTTACAAAGCATAGAAGCGCAAACAAAACCAAAAAGATGCAGGCCGACAATTATAATTCTGGAAAACACCAATTGCACTAGCAAAAACCCGGCAATGCAATTTATACGTTCATCGCCATGCTGTTGCTATTGGCAAAATGGGCACGATACAATTTTTTAAATCGAAACGTGCCTAATCCAAAAGGGCCCTAATTAGTTGATCTACCTCTAAGATGGTTTATTATATTCTTTTTTGGCAGAGTACTTTGGCTAATCCAATTGTCTAAAAGTAAATCACTTTTTGGACAATAGGATTTTAAGCCGGCCCACCATGGCAAGGTAGACTCTAAGGTCGGGTTGGGGGAAAGGAGTGAGAGAAGTATAGGGGATGGCAGTTTTGAAGAGGGATAAGGGGGATAGGTGGTCATCAAGGGTACCACTCTTACACCCTTAAGTGTAAAGTCTGGAAACACGACGACCACCTGATAAATAATTGGGATCCAGTTGGTCCTCTTAGGCCTGGTTCAACATTGGGATTGCAAAAGGCAAAAGGCAAACGTCTGTGGAGTGTGTTCGCATTTTTACCAAGCAATTGTGGCTCCATGTTGCAGTAATTGCGTTTTTCGAGTCTCATTCCAGAGAATGAGAATGGCATTCTAACTGCCACCAAAATGTTGCACGCAGTGCACCTTTGCGACATATGCACACCGCAGGCACTGAAAAGATTTACCACAGTGCTTTGCTGAATACCGGCTATCAGCAAAGAGCAGAAACGCTCCCCACCAAAAGCACACAAAGTGTGAACTCGTCCTTGAGAGAATTTGATTGGTGATTACAAATTCTACTTATGGCCCCCTCCTCCCCACAGCCATACCAATCCTCACCAAAAAGTTACAAAGCATAGAAGCGCAAACAAAACCAAATAGATGCAGGCCAACAATTGTAATTCTGGAAAATACCAAATGCACTAGCAAAAACCTGGCAATGCAATTTACATGTTCATCGCCGTACTGTTGCTATTGGCAAAATTGGCACAATTACATTTTTTTAATCGAAACGTGCCTAATCCAAAAGGGCCCTAATTAGTTGATCTACCTCTAAGATGGTTTATTATATTCTTTTTTGGCAGAGTACTTTGGCTAATCCAATTGGCTAAAACTAAATCACATTTTGGCCAGTAGGATTTTAAGCCGGCCCACCATGGCAAGGTAGACTCTTAGGGCGGGTTAGGGAAAGGGAGTGAGAGAGGAATAGGGGATGGCAGTTTTGAAGAGGGATAAGGGGGATAGGTGGTCATCATGGGTACCACTTTTACACCCTCAAGTGTAAAGTCTGGAAACATTACGACCACCTGATAAATAATTGGGATCCAGTTGGTCCCCCTTAGGCTTGGTTCAACATTGGGATCACAAAAGGCAAATAACAATCGCCTATGGTGTGTGATTGCACTTTTACCAAGCAATTGTGGCTCCATGTTGCAGTGATTGCGTTTTTCGAGTCTCATTCCAGAGAATGAGAATGGCATTCTAACTGCCAATCGAAACGTGCCTAATCCAAACGGGGCCTAATTAGTTGATCTACCTCTAAGATGGTTTATTATATTCTTTTTTTTGCAGAGTACTTTGGCTAATCCAGTTGGCTAAAAGTAAATCACATTTTGGCCAATAGGATTGTAAGCCGGCCCACCATGGCAAGGTAGACTCTTAGGGCGGGTTGGGGGAAGAGAGTGAGAAAAGTATAGGGGATGGCAGTTTTGAAGAAGGATAAGGGGGATAGGTGGTCATCATGGGTACCACTCTTACACCCTCAAGTGTAAAGTCTGGAAACACGACGACCACCTAATAAATAATTGGGATCCAGTTGGTCCCTCTTAGGCCTGGTTCAACATTGGGATTGCAAAATGCAAAAGGCAAACGTATGTGGAGTGTGTTTGCATTTTTACCAAGCTATTGTGGCTCCATGTTGCAGTGATTGCATTTTTCGAGTCTCACTCCAGAGAATGAGAATGGCATTCTAACTGCCACCGAAATGTTGCACGCAGTGCACCTTTGTGACATATGCACACCGCAGGCACTGCAAGGATTTACCACATTGCTTTGCTGAATACCGGCTATCAGCAAAGAGCAGAAATGCTACCCACCAAAAGCACACCAAATGTGAACTCGTCCTTGAGAGAATTTGATTGGTGATTACAAATTGTTGCAACCTGCAGTGTAGAACTCAGGGGCATATTTAAAATGATTTAAATATACCCCCAAGTTCTACTTATGGCCTCCTCCTCCC
Organism: Hyperolius riggenbachi; assembly: GCF_040937935.1. NCBI lineage: Eukaryota > Metazoa > Chordata > Amphibia > Anura > Hyperoliidae > Hyperolius > Hyperolius riggenbachi. Next base: position 160,874,437 of record NC_090651.1, read on the forward strand.
CACAGCCATACAAATCCTCACCAAAAAGTTACAAAGCATAGAAGCGCAAACAAAACCAAATAGATGCAGGCCAACAATTGTAATTCTGGAAAATACCAATTGCACTAGCAAAAACCCGGCAATGCAATTTACATGTTCATCGCCGTACTGTTGCTATTGGCAAAATTGGCACAATTACATTTTTTCAATCGAAACGTGCCTAATCCAAAAGGGCCCTAATTAGTTGATCTACCTCTAAGATGGTTTATTATATTCTTTTTTGGCAGAGTACTTTGGCTAATCCAATTGGCTAAAAGTAAGTCACATTTTGGCCAGTAGAATTTTAAGCCAGCCCACCATGGCAAGGTAGACTCTTAGGGCGGTTAGGGGAAAGGGAGTGAGAGAGGAATAGGGGATGGCAGTTTTGAAGAGGGATAAGGGGGATAGGTGGTCATCATGGGTACCACTTTTACACCCTCAAGTGTAAAGTCTGGAAACATTACGACCACCTGATAAATTATTGGGATCCAGTTGGTCCCCCTTAGGCTTGGTTCAACATTGGGATTGCAAAAGGCAAATCACAATCGCCTATGGAGTGTGATTGCAGTTTTACCAAGCAATTGTGGCTCCATGTTGCAGTGATTGCGTTTTTCGAGTCTCATTCCAGAGAATGAGAATGGCATTCTAACTGCCACCGAAATGTTGCACGCAGTGCACCTTTGCGACATATGCACACCGTAGGCACTGCAAGGATTTACCACAGTGCTTTGGTGAATACCGGCTATCAGCAAAGAGCAGAAATGCTACCCGCCAAAAGCACACCAAATGTGAACTTGTCCTTGAGAGAATTTGATTGGTGATTACAAATTGTTGCAACCTGCAGTGTAGAACTCAGGGGCATATTTAAAATGATTTAAATATACCCCCAAGTTCTACTTATGGCTTCCTTCTCCCCACAGCCATACCAATCCTCACCAAAAAGTTACAAAGCATAGAAGCACAAACAAAACAAAAAAGATGCAGGCCGACAATTGTAATTCTGGAAAACACCAACTGCACTAGCAGAAACCCGGCAATGCAATTTATACGTTCATCGCCGTGCTGTTGCTACTGGCAAAATGGGCACGATACAATTTTTTTAATCGAAACGTGCCTAATCCAAACGGGCCCTAATTAGTTGATCTACCTCTAAGATGGTTTATTATATTCTTTTTTGGCAGAGTACTTTGGCTACTCCAATTGGCTAAAAGTAAATCACATTTTGGACAATAGGATTTTAAGCCGGCCCACCATGGCAAGGTAGACTCTTAGGGCGGGTTGGGGAAAGAGAGTGAGAGAAGTATAGGGGATGGCAGTTTTGAAGAGGGATAAGGGGGATAGGTGGTCATCATGGGTACCACTCTTACACCCTCAAGTGTAAAGTCTGGAAACACGACGACCACCTGATAAATAATTGGGATCCAGTTGGTCCCCCTTAGGCCTGGTTCAACATTGGAATTGCAAAATGCAAAAGGCAAACGTCTGTGGAGTGTGTTTGCATTTTTACCAAGCTATTGTGGCTCCATGTTGCAGTAATTGCGTTTTTCGAGTCTCATTCCAGAGAATGAGAATGGCATTCTAACTGCCACCAAAATGTTGCACGCAGTGCACCTTTGTGACATATGCACACCGCAGGCACTGAAAAGATTTACCACAGTGCTTTGCTGAATACCGGCTATCAGCAAAGAGCAGAAACGCTCCCCACCAAAAGCACACAAAGTGTGAACTCGTCCTTGAGAGAATTTGATTGGTGATTACAAATTCTACTTATGGCCCCCTCCTCCCCACAGCCATACCAATCCTCACCAAAAAGTTACAAAGCATAGAAGCGCAAACAAAACCAAAAAGATGCAGGCCGACAATTGTAATTCTGGAAAACACCAATTGCACTAGCAAAAACCCGGCAATGCAGTTTATACGTTCATCGCCATGCTGTTGCTATTGGCAAAATGGGCACGATACAATTTTTTAAATCGAAATGTGCCTAATCCAAAAGGGCCCTAATTAGTTGATCTACCTCTAAGATGGTTTATTATATTCTTTTTTGGCAGAGTACTTTGGCTAATCCAATTGGCTAAAAGTAAATCACATTGTGGACAATAGGATTTTAAGCCGGCCCACCATGGCAAGGTAGACTCTTAGGGCGGGTTGGGGAAAGGGAGTGAGAGAGAAATAGGGGGTGGCAGTTTTGAAGAGGGATAAGGGGGATAGGTGGTTATCATGGGTACCACTTTTACACCCTCAAGTGTAAAGTCTGGAAACATTACGACCACCTGATAAATAATTGGGATCCAGTTGGTCCCCCTTAGGCTTGGTTCAACATTGGGATCACAAAAGGCAAATCACAATCGCCTATGGAGTGTGATTGCATTTTTACCAAGCAATTGTGGCTCCATGTTGTAGTGATTGCGTTTTTCGAGTCTCATTCCAGAGAATGAGAATGGCATTCTAACTGCCACCAAAATGTTGCGCGCAGTGCACCTTTGCGACATATGCACACCGCAGGCACTGCAAGGATTTACCACAGTGCTTTGCTGAATACCGGCTATCAGCAAAGAGCAGAAACGCTCCCCACCAAAAGCACACAAAGTGTGAACTCGTCCTTGAGAGAATTTGATTGGTGATTACAAATTGTTGCAACCTGCAGTGTAGAACTCAGGGGCATATTTAAAATGATTTAAATATACCTACAAGTTCTGCTTATGGCCTCCTCCTCCCCACAGCCATACCAATCCTCACCAAAAAGCTACAAAGCATAGAAACGCAAATAAAACAAAAAGATGCAGGCCGACAATTGTAATTCTGGAAAATACAAATTGCACTAGCAAAAACCCGGCAATGCAATTTACACGTTCATCGCCGTGCTGTTGCTATTGGCAAAATAGTCACGATACAATTTTTTTATCGAAACGTGCCTAATCCAAAAGGGCCCTAATTAGTTGATCTACCTCTAAGATGGTTTATTATATTCTTTTTTGGCAGAGTACTTTGGCTAATCCAATTGGCTAAAAGTAAATCACATTTTGGCCAGTACAATTTTAAGCCAGCCCACCATGGCAAGGTAGACTCTTAGGGCGGTTAGGGGAAAGGGAGTGAGAGAGGAATAGGGGATGGCAGTTTTGAAGAGGGATAAGGGGGATAGGTGGTCATCATGGGTACCACTCTTACACCCTCAAGTGTAAAGTCTGGAAACATTACGACCACCTGATAAATTATTGGGATCCAGTTGGTCCCCCTTAGGCTTGGTTCAACATTGGGATTGCAAAAGGCAAATCACAATCGCCTATGGAGTGTGTTTGCAGTTTTACCAAGCAATTGTGGCTCCATGTTGCAGTGATTGCGTTTTTCGAGTCTCATTCCAGAGAATGAGAATGGCATTCTAACTGCCACCGAAATGTTGCACGCAGTGCACCTTTGCGACATATGCACACTGTAGGCACTGCAAGGATTTACCACAGTGCTCTGCTGAATACCGGCTATCAGCAAAGAGCAGAAATGCTACCCACCAAAAGCACACCAAATGTGAACTCGTCCTTGAGAGAATTTGATTGGTGATTACAAATTGTTGCAACCTGCAGTGTAGAACTCAGGGGCATATTTAAAATGATTTAAATATACCCCCAAGTTCTACTTATGGCTTCCTTCTCCCCACAGCCATACCAATCCTCACCAAAAAGTTACAAAGCATAGAAGCGCAAACAAAACCAAATAGATGCAGGCCAACAATTGTAATTCTGGAAAATACCAATTGCACTAGCAAAAACCCGGCAATGCAATTTACATGTTCATCGCCGTGCTGTTGCTATTGGCAAAATTGGCACGATACAATTTTTTAATCGAAACGTGCCTAATCCAAAAGGGCCCTAATTAGTTGATCTACCTCTAAGATGGTTGATTATATTCTTTTTTGGCAGAGTACTTTGGCTAATCCAATTGGCTAAAAGTAAATCACATTTTGGACAATAGGATTTTAAGCCGGCCCACCATGGCAAGGTAGACTCTTAGGGCGGGTTGGGGAAAGGGAGTGAGAGAGGAATAGGAGATGGCAGTTTTGAAGAGGGATAAGGGGGATAGGTGGTCATCATGGGTACCACTTTTACACCCTCAAGTGTAAAGTCTGGAAACATTACGACCACCTGATAAATAATTGGGATCCAGTTGGTCCCCCTTAGGCTTGGTTCAACATTGGGATTGCAAAAGGCAAATCACAATCGCCTATGGAGTGTGACTGCATTTTTACCAAGCAATTGTGGCTCCATGTTGCAGTGATTGCGTTTTTCGAGTCTCATTCCAGAGAATGAGAATGGCATTCTAACTGCCACCGAAATGTTGCACGCAGTGCACCTTTGCGACATATGCACACCGCAGGCACTGCAAGGATTTACCACAGTGCTTTGCTGAATACCGGCTATCAGCAAAGAGCAGAAACGCTCCCCACCAAAAGCACACAAAGTGTGAACTCGTCCTTGAGAGAATTTGATTGGTGATTACAAATTGTTGCAACCTGCAGTGTAGAACTCAGGGGCATATTTAAAATGATTTAAATATACCTACAAGTTCTGCTTATGGCCTCCTCCTCCCCACAGCCATACCAATCCTCACCAAAAAGTTACAAAGCATAGAAGCGCAAACAAAACAAAAAAGATGCAGGCCGACAATTGTAATTCTGGAAAACACCAATTGCACTAGCAAAAACCCGGCAATGCAATTTATACGTTCATCGCCGTGCTGTTGCTACTGGCAAAATGGGCACGATACAATTTTTTTAATCGAAACGTGCCTAATCCAAAAGGGCCCTAATTAGTTGATCTACCTCTAAGATGGTTTATTATATTTTTTTTTTGGGCAGAGTACTTTGGCTGATCCAGTTGGCTAAAAGTAAATCACATTTTGGATAATAGGATTGTAAGCCGGCCCACCATGGCAAGGTAGACTCTTAGGGTGGGTTGGGGGAAGGGAGTGAGAGAAGTATAGGGGATGGCAGTTTTGAATAGGGATAAGGGGGATAGGTGGTCATCATGGGTACCACTCTTACACCCTCAAGTGTACAGTCTGGAAACACGACGACCACCTGATAAATAATTGGGATCCAGTTGGTCCCTCTTAGGCCTGGTTCAACATTGGGATTGCAAAAGGCAAAAGGCAAACGTCTGTGGAGTGTGTTCACATTTTTACCAAGCAATTGTGGCTCCATGTTGCAGTGATTGCGTTTTTCGAGTCTCATTCCAGAGAATGAGAATGGCATTCTAAGTGCCACCGAAATGTTGCACGCAGTGCACCTTTGCGACATATGCACACCGTAGGCACTGCAAGGATTTACCACAGTGCTTTGCTGAATATCGGCTATCAGCAAAGAGCAGAAATGCTACCCACCAAAAGCACACCAAATGTGAACTCGTCCTTGAGAGAATTTGATTGGTGATTACAAATTGTTGCAACCTGCAGTGTAGAACTCAGGGGCATATTTAAAATGATTTAAATATACCCCCAAGTTCTACTTATGGCCTCCTCCTCCCCACAGCCATACCAATCCTCACCAAAAAGTTACAAAGCATAGAAGCGCAAACAAAACCAAAAAGATGCAGGCCGACAATTATAATTCTGGAAAACACCAATTGCACTAGCAAAAACCCGGCAATGCAATTTATACGTTCATCGCCATGCTGTTGCTATTGGCAAAATGGGCACGATACAATTTTTTAAATCGAAACGTGCCTAATCCAAAAGGGCCCTAATTAGTTGATCTACCTCTAAGATGGTTTATTATATTCTTTTTTGGCAGAGTACTTTGGCTAATCCAATTGTCTAAAAGTAAATCACTTTTTGGACAATAGGATTTTAAGCCGGCCCACCATGGCAAGGTAGACTCTAAGGTCGGGTTGGGGGAAAGGAGTGAGAGAAGTATAGGGGATGGCAGTTTTGAAGAGGGATAAGGGGGATAGGTGGTCATCAAGGGTACCACTCTTACACCCTTAAGTGTAAAGTCTGGAAACACGACGACCACCTGATAAATAATTGGGATCCAGTTGGTCCTCTTAGGCCTGGTTCAACATTGGGATTGCAAAAGGCAAAAGGCAAACGTCTGTGGAGTGTGTTCGCATTTTTACCAAGCAATTGTGGCTCCATGTTGCAGTAATTGCGTTTTTCGAGTCTCATTCCAGAGAATGAGAATGGCATTCTAACTGCCACCAAAATGTTGCACGCAGTGCACCTTTGCGACATATGCACACCGCAGGCACTGAAAAGATTTACCACAGTGCTTTGCTGAATACCGTCTATCAGCAAAGAGCAGAAACGCTCCCCACCAAAAGCACACAAAGTGTGAACTCGTCCTTGAGAGAATTTGATTGGTGATTACAAATTCTACTTATGGCCCCCTCCTCCCCACAGCCATACCAATCCTCACCAAAAAGTTACAAAGCATAGAAGCGCAAACAAAACCAAATAGATGCAGGCCAACAATTGTAATTCTGGAAAATACCAAATGCACTAGCAAAAACCTGGCAATGCAATTTACATGTTCATCGCCGTACTGTTGCTATTGGCAAAATTGGCACAATTACATTTTTTTAATCGAAACGTGCCTAATCCAAAAGGGCCCTAATTAGTTGATCTACCTCTAAGATGGTTTATTATATTCTTTTTTGGCAGAGTACTTTGGCTAATCCAATTGGCTAAAACTAAATCACATTTTGGCCAGTAGGATTTTAAGCCGGCCCACCATGGCAAGGTAGACTCTTAGGGCGGGTTAGGGAAAGGGAGTGAGAGAGGAATAGGGGATGGCAGTTTTGAAGAGGGATAAGGGGGATAGGTGGTCATCATGGGTACCACTTTTACACCCTCAAGTGTAAAGTCTGGAAACATTACGACCACCTGATAAATAATTGGGATCCAGTTGGTCCCCCTTAGGCTTGGTTCAACATTGGGATCACAAAAGGCAAATAACAATCGCCTATGGTGTGTGATTGCACTTTTACCAAGCAATTGTGGCTCCATGTTGCAGTGATTGCGTTTTTCGAGTCTCATTCCAGAGAATGAGAATGGCATTCTAACTGCCAATCGAAACGTGCCTAATCCAAACGGGGCCTAATTAGTTGATCTACCTCTAAGATGGTTTATTATATTATTTTTTTTGCAGAGTACTTTGGCTGATCCAGTTGGCTAAAAGTAAATCACATTTTGGCCAATAGGATTGTAAGCCGGCCCACCATGGCAAGGTAGACTCTTAGGGCGGGTTGGGGGAAGAGAGTGAGAAAAGTATAGGGGATGGCAGTTTTGAAGAAGGATAAGGGGGATAGGTGGTCATCATGGGTACCACTCTTACACCCTCAAGTGTAAAGTCTGGAAACACGACGACCACCTAATAAATAATTGGGATCCAGTTGGTCCCTCTTAGGCCTGGTTCAACATTGGGATTGCAAAATGCAAAAGGCAAACGTATGTGGAGTGTGTTTGCATTTTTACCAAGCTATTGTGGCTCCATGTTGCAGTGATTGCATTTTTCGAGTCTCACTCCAGAGAATGAGAATGGCATTCTAACTGCCACCGAAATGTTGCACGCAGTGCACCTTTGTGACATATGCACACCGCAGGCACTGCAAGGATTTACCACATTGCTTTGCTGAATACCGGCTATCAGCAAAGAGCAGAAATGCTACCCACCAAAAGCACACCAAATGTGAACTCGTCCTTGAGAGAATTTGATTGGTGATTACAAATTGTTGCAACCTGCAGTGTAGAACTCAGGGGCATATTTAAAATGATTTAAATATACCCCCAAGTTCTACTTATGGCCTCCTCCTCCCCACAGCCATACAAATCCTCACCAAAAAGTTACAAAGCATAGAAGCGCAAACAAAACCAAATAGATGCAGGCCAACAATTGTAATTCTGGAAAATACCAATTGCACTAGCAAAAACCCGGCAATGCAATTTACATGTTCATCGCCGTACTGTTGCTATTGGCAAAATTGGCACAATTACATTTTTTCAATCGAAACGTGCCTAATCCAAAAGGGCCCTAATTAGTTGATCTACCTCTAAGATGGTTTATTATATTCTTTTTTGGCAGAGTACTTTGGCTAATCCAATTGGCTAAAAGTAAGTCACATTTTGGCCAGTAGAATTTTAAGCCAGCCCACCATGGCAAGGTAGACTCTTAGGGCGGTTAGGGGAAAGGGAGTGAGAGAGGAATAGGGGATGGCAGTTTTGAAGAGGGATAAGGGGGATAGGTGGTCATCATGGGTACCACTTTTACACCCTCAAGTGTAAAGTCTGGAAACATTACGACCACCTGATAAATTATTGGGATCCAGTTGGTCCCCCTTAGGCTTGGTTCAACATTGGGATTGCAAAAGGCAAATCACAATCGCCTATGGAGTGTGATTGCAGTTTTACCAAGCAATTGTGGCTCCATGTTGCAGTGATTGCGTTTTTCGAGTCTCATTCCAGAGAATGAGAATGGCATTCTAACTGCCACCGAAATGTTGCACGCAGTGCACCTTTGCGACATATGCACACCGTAGGCACTGCAAGGATTTACCACAGTGCTCTGCTGAATACCGGCTATCAGCAAAGAGCAGAAATGCTACCCACCAAAAGCACACCAAATGTGAACTTGTCCTTGAGAGAATTTGATTGGTGATTACAAATTGTTGCAACCTGCAGTGTAGAACTCAGGGGCATATTTAAAATGATTTAAATATACCCCCAAGTTCTACTTATGGCTTCCTTCTCCCCACAGCCATACCAATCCTCACCAAAAAGTTACAAAGCATAGAAGCACAAACAAAACAAAAAAGATGCAGGCCGACAATTGTAATTCTGGAAAACACCAACTGCACTAGCAGAAACCCGGCAATGCAATTTATACGTTCATCGCCGTGCTGTTGCTACTGGCAAAATGGGCACGATACAATTTTTTTAATCGAAACGTGCCTAATCCAAACGGGCCCTAATTAGTTGATCTACCTCTAAGATGGTTTATTATATTCTTTTTTGGCAGAGTACTTTGGCTACTCCAATTGGCTAAAAGTAAATCACATTTTGGACAATAGGATTTTAAGCCGGCCCACCATGGCAAGGTAGACTCTTAGGGCGGGTTGGGGAAAGAGAGTGAGAGAGGAATAGGGGATGGCAGTTTTGAAGAGGGATAAGGGGGATAGGTGGTCATCATGGGTACCACTCTTACACCCTCAAGTGTAAAGTCTGGAAACATGATGACCACCTGATAAATAATTGGGATCCAGTTGGTCCCCCTTAGGCCTGGTTCAACAATGGGATCGCAAAAGGCAAATCACAATTGCCTATGGAGTGTGAATGCATTTTTATCAAGCTATTGTGGCTCCATGTTGCAGTTATTTGCTTTTTTCGAGTCTCATTCCAGAGAATGAGAATGGCATTCTGACTGCCACCGAAATGTTGCACGCAGTGCACATTTGCGACATATACACACCGCAGGCACTGCAAGGATTTACCACAGTGCTTTGCTGAATATCGGCTATCAGTAAAGAGCAGAAACGCTCCCCACCAAAAGCACACCAAGTGTGAACTGGCCCTTGAGAGAATTTGATTGGTGATTACAAAATGTTGCAACCTGCAGTGTAGAACTCAGGGGCATATTTAAAATGATTTCAATATACCCCCAAGTTCTACTTATGGCCTCCTTCTCCCCACAGCCATACCAATCCTCATCAAAAAATTACAAAGCATAGAAGCGCAAACAAAACCAAAAAGATGCAGGCCGACAATTGTAATTCTGGAAAACACCAATTGCACTAGCAAAAACCTGGCAATGCAATTTATACGTTCATCGCCATGCTGTTGCTATTGGCAAAATGGGCACGATACAATTTGTTAAATCGAAATGTGCCTAATCCAAAAGGGCCCTAATTAGTTGATCTACCTCTAAGGTGGTTTATTATATTCTTTTTTGGCAGAGTACTTTGGCTAATCCAATTGGCTAAAAGTAAATCACATTTTGGACAATAGGATTTTAAGCCGGCCCACCATGGCAAGGTAGACTCTTAGGGTGGGTTGGGGAAAGGGAGTGAGAGAGGAATAGGGGATGGCAGTTTTGAAGAGGGATAAGGGGGATAGGTGGTCATCATGGGTACCACTCTTACACCCTCAAGTGTAAAGTCTGGAAACATGACGACCACCTGATAAATAATTGGGATCCAGTTGGTCCCCCTTAGGCCTGGTTCAACATTGGGATCACAAAAGGCAAATCACAATCGCCTATGGAGTGTGAATGCATTGTTATCAAGCAATTGTGGCTCCATGTTGCAGTTATTTGCTTTTTTCGAGTCTCATTCCAGAGAATGAGAATGGCATTCTGACTGCCACCGAAATGTTGCACGCAGTGCACATTTGCGACATATACACACCGCAGGCACTGCAAGGATTTACCACAGTGCTTTGCTGAATACCGGCTATCAGTAAAGAGCAGAAACGCTCCCCACCAAAAGCACACCAAGTGTGAACTGGCCCTTGAGAGAATTTGATTGGTGATTACAAATTGTTGCAACCTGCAGTGTAGAGCTCAGGGGCATATTTCAAATGATTTCAATATACCCCCAAGTTCTACTTATGGCCTCCTCCTCCCCACAGCCATACCAATCCTCACCAAAAAGTTACAAAGCATAGAAGCGCAAACAAAACCAAAAAGATGCAGGCCAACAATTGTAATTCTGGAAAATACCAATTGCACTAGCAAAAACCCGGCAATGCAATTTACATGTTCATCGCCGTGCTGTTGCTATTGACAAAATAGGCACGATTAAATTTTTTAAATCGAAACGTGCCTAATCCAAAAGGGCCCTAATTAGTTGATCTACCTCTAAGATGGTTTATTATATTCTTTTTTGGCAGAGTACTTTGGCTAATTCAATTGGCTAAAAGTAAATCACATTTTGGACAATAGGATTTTAAGCCGGCCCACCATGGCAAGGTAGACTCTTAGGGCGGGTTGGGGAAAGGGAGTGAGAGAGGAATAGGGGATGGCAGTTTTGAAGAGGGATAAGGGGGATAGGTGGTCATCATGGGTACCACTCTTACACCCTTAAGTGTAAAGTCTTGAAACACGACGACCACCTGATAAATAATTGGGATCCAGTTGGTCCCTCTTAGGCCTGGTTAAACATTGGGATTGCAAAAGGCAAAAGGCAAACGTCTGTGGAATGTGTTCGCATTTTTACCAAGCAATTGTGGCTCCATGTTGCAGTGATTGCGTTTTTCGAGTCTCATTCCAGAGAATGAGAATGGCATTCTAACTGCCACCGAAATGTTGCACGCAGTGCACCTTTGCGACATATGCACACCGCAGGCACTGCAAGGATTTACCACAGTGCTTTGCTGAATACCGGCTATCAGCAAAGAGCAGAAATGCTACCCACCAAAAGCACACCAAATGTGAACTCGTCCTTGAGAGAATTTGATTGGTGATTACAAATTGTTGCAACCTGCAGTGTAGAACTCAGGGGCATATTTAAAATGATTTCAATACACCCCCAAGTTCTACTTATGGCCTCCTCCTCCCCAAGGCCATACCAATCCTCACCAAAAAGTTACAAAGCATAGAAGCGCAAACAAAACCAAAAAGATGCAGGCCGACAATTGTAATTCTAGAAAACACCAATTGCACTAGCAAAAACCCGGCAATGCAATTTATACGTGCATCGCTATGCTGTTGCTACTGGCAAAATGGGCACGATACAATTTTTTTAATCGAAACGTGCCTAATCCAAACGGGCCCTAATTAGTTGATCTACCTCTAAGATGGTTTATTATATTCTTTTTTTTGCAGAGTACTTTGGCTAATCCAGTTGGCTAAAAGTAAATCACATTTTGGCCAATAGGATTGTAAGCCGGCCCACGATGGCAAGGTAGACTCTTAGGGCGGGTTGGGGGAAGAGAGTGAGAGAAGTATAGGGGATGGCAGTTTTGAAGAGGGATAAGGGGGATAGGTGGTCATCATGGGTATCACTCGTACACCCTAAAGTGTAAAGTCTGGAAACACGACGACCACCTGATAAATAATTGGGATCCAGTTGGTCCCTCTTAGGCCTGGTTCAACATTGGGATTGCAAAATGCAAAAGGCAAACGTCTGTGGAGTGTGTTTGCATTTTTACCAAGCTATTGTGGCTCCATGTTGCAGTGATTGAATTTTTCGAGTCTCACTCCAGAGAATGAGAATGGCATTCTAACTGCCACCGAAATGTTGCACGCAGTGCACCTTTGTGACATATGCACACCGCAGGCACTGCAAGGATTTACCACAGTGCTTTGCTGAATACCGGCTATCAGCAAAGAGCAGAAATGCTCATCACCAAAAGCACACCAAGTGTGAACTCGTCTTTGAGAGAATTTGATTGGTGATTACAAATTGTTGCAGCCTGCAGTGTAGAACTCAGGGGCATATTTAAAATGATTTAAATAAACCCCCAAGTTCTACTTATGGCCTCCTCCTCCCCACAGCCATACCAATCCTCACCAAAAAGTTACAAAGCATAGAAGCGCAAACAAAACCAAATAGATGCAGGCCAACAATTGTAATTCTGGAAAATACCAATTGCACTAGCAAAAACCCGGCAATGCAATTTACATGTTCATCGCCGTGCTGTTGCTATTGGCACAATTCAATTTTTTTTAATCGAAACGTGCCTAATCCAAAAGGGCCCTAATTAGTTGATCTACCTCTAAGATGGTTTATTATATTCTTTTTTGGCAGAGTTCTTTGGCTAATCCAATTGGCTAAAAGTAAATCACATTTTGGACAATAGGATTTTAAGCCGGCCCACCATGGCAAGGTAGACTCTTAGGGCGGGTTGGGGAAAGGGAGTGAGAGAGGAATAGGGGATGGCAGTTTTGAAGAGGGATAAGGGGGATAGGTGGTCATCATGGGTACCACTTTTACACCCTCAAGTGTAAAGTCTGGAAACATTACGACCACCTGATAAATAATTGGGATCCAGTTGGTCCCCCTTAGGCTTGGTTCAACATTGGGATCACAAAAGGTAAATCACAATCGCCTATGGAGTGTGATTGCATTTTTACCAAGCAATTGTGGCTCCATGTTGCAGTGATTGCGTTTTTCGAGTCTCATTCCAGAGAGTGAGAATGGCATTGTAACTGCCACCGAAATGTTGCACGCAGTGCACCTTTGCAACATATGCACACCGCAGGCACTGCAAGGATTTACCACAGTGCTTTGCTGAATACCGGCTATCAGCAAAGAGCAGAAACGCTCCCCACCAAAAGCACACAAAGTGTGAACTCGTCCTTGAGAGAATTTGATTGGTGATTACAAATTGTTGCAACCTGCAGTGTAGAACTCAGGGGCATATTTAAAATGATTTAAATATACCCCCAAGTTCTACTTATGGCTTCCTTTTCCCCACAGCCATACCAATCCTCACCAAAAAGTTACAAAGCATAGATGCACAAACAAAACAAAAAAGATGCAGGCCGACAATTGTAATTCTGGAAAACACCAATTGCACTAGCAAAAACCCGGCAATGCAATTTATACATTCATCGCCGTGCTGTTGCTACTGGCAAAATGGGCACGATACAATTTTTTTAATCGAAACGTGCCTAATCCAAACGGGCCCTAATTAGTTGATCTACCTCTAAGATGGTTTATTATATTCTTTTTTTTTGCAGAGTACTTTGGCTAATCCAGTTGGCTAAAAGTAAATCACATTTTGGCCAATAGGATTGTAAGCCGGCCCACCATGGCAAGGTAGACTCTTAGGGCGGGTTGGGGGAAGGGAGTGAGAGAAGTATAGGGGATGGCAGTTTTGAAGAGGGATAAGGGGGATAGGTGGTCATCATGGGTACCACTCTTACACCCTCAAGTGTACAGTCTGGAAACACGACGACCACCTGATAAATAATTGGGATCCAGTTGGTCCCTCTTAGGCCTGGTTCAACATTAGGATTGCAAAAGGCAAAAGGCAAACGTCTGTGGAGTGTGTTCGCATTTTTACCAAGCAATTGTGGCTCCATGTTGCAGTGATTGCGTTTTTCGAGTCTCATTCCAGAGAATGAGAATGGCATTCTAACTGCCACCGAAATGTTGCACGCGGTGCACCTTTGCGACATATGCACACCGTAGGCACTGCAAGGATTTACCACAGTGCTTTGCTGAATACCGGCTATCAGCAAAGAGCAGAAGTGCTACCCACCAAAAGCACACCAAATGTGAACTCGTCCTTGAGAGAATTTGATTGGTGATTACAAATTGTTGCAGCCTGCAGTGTAGAACTCAGGGGCATATTTAAAATGATTTAAATATACCCCCAAGTTCTACTTATGGCCTCCTCCTCCCCACAGCCATAGCAATCCTCACCAAAAAGTTACAAAGCATAGAAGCGCAAACAAAACCAAAAAGATGCAGGCCGACAATTGTAATTCTGGAAAACACCAATTGCACTAGCAAAAACCCGGCAATGCAATTTACACGTTCATCGCTGTGCTGTTGCTATTGGCAAAATAGTCACGATACAATTTTTTTATCGAAACGTGCCTAATCCAAAAGGGCCCTAATTAGTTTATCTACCTCTAAGATGGTTTATTACATTATTTTTGGCAGAGTACTTTGGCTAATCCAATTGGCTAAAAGTACATCACATTTTGGCCAGTAGGATTGTAAGCCGGCCCACCATGGCAAGGTAGACTCTTAGGGCGGGTTGGGGAAAGGGAGTGAGAGAAGAATAGAGGATGGCAGTTTTGAAGAGGGATAAGGGGGATACGTGGTCATCATGGGTACCACTCTTACACCCTTTAGTGTAAAGTCTGGAAACATGATGACCACCTGATAAATAATTGGGATCCAGTTGGTCCCCCTTAGGCCTGGTTCAACATTGGGATTGCAAAAGGCAAATCACAATCGCCTATGGAGTGTGATTGCATTTTTACCAAGCAATTGTGGCTCCATGTTGCAGTGATTGCGTTTTTCGAGTCTCATTCCAGAGAATGAGAATGGCATTCTAACTGCCACCGAAATGATGCACGCAGTGCACATTTGCGACATATGCACACCGCAGGCACTGCAAGGATTTACCACAGTGCTTTGCTGAATACCGGCTATCAGCAAAGAGCAGAAACGCTCCCCACCAAAAGCACACAAAGTGTGAACTCGTCCTTGAGAGAATTTGATTGGTGATTACAAATTGTTGCAACCTGCAGTGTAGAACTCAGGGGCATATTTAAAACGATTTAAATATACCTACAAGTTCTGCTTATGGCCTCCTCCTCCCCACAGCCATACCAATCCTCACCAAAAAGTTACAAAGCATAGAAGCGCAAACAAAACAAAAAAGATGCAGGCCGACAATTGTAATTCTGGAAAACACCAATTGCACTAGCAAAAACCCGGCAATGCAATTTATACGTTCATCGCCGTGCTGTTGCTACTGGCAAAATGGGCACGATACAATTTTTTTAATCGAAACGTGCCTAATGCAAATGGGCCCTAATTAGTTGATCTACCTCTAACATGGTTTATTATATTTTTTTTTTTGGCAGAGTACTTTGGCTGATCCAGTTGGCTAAAAGTAAATCACATTTTGGACAATAGGATTGTAAGCAGGCCCACCATGGCAAGGTAAACTCTTAGGGCGGGTTGGGGGAAGGGAGTGAGAGAAGTATAGAGGATGGCAGTTTTGAAGAGGGATAAGGGGGATAGGTGGTCATCATGGGTACCACTCTTACACCCTCAAGTGTACAGTCTGGAAACACGACGACCACCTGATAAATTATTGGGATCCAGTTGGTCCCTCTTAGGCCAGGTTCAAAATTGGGATTGCAAAAGGCAAAAGGCAAACGTCTGTGGAGTGTGTTCGCATTTTTACCAAGCAATTGTGGCTCCATGTTGCAGTGATTGCGTTTTTCGAGTCTCATTCCAGAGAATGAGAATGGCATTCTAACTGCCACCGAAATGTTGCACGCAGTGCACCTTTGCAACATATGCACACCGCAGGCACTGCAAGGATTTACCACAGTGCTTTGCTGAATACCGGCTATCAGCAAAGAGCAGAAATGCTACCCACCAAAAGCACACAAAATGTGAACTCGTCCTTGAGAGAATTTGATTGGAGATTACAAATTATTGCAACCTGCAGTGTTGAACTCAGGGGCATATTTAAAATGATTTAAATAAACCCCCAAGTTCTACTTATGGCCTCCTCCTCCCCACAGCCATACCAATCCTCACCAAAAAGTTACAAAGCATAGAAGCGCAAACAAAACCAAATAGATGCAGGCCAACAATTGTAATTCTGGAAAATACCAATTGCACTAGCAAAAACCCGGCAATGCAATTTACATGTTCATCGCCGTGCTGTTGCTATTGGCAAAATTGGCACGATTACATTTTTTTAATCTAAACGTGCCTAATCCAAAAGGGCCCTAATGAGTTGATCTACCTCTAAGATGGTTTATTATATTCTTTTTTGGCAGAGGACTTTGGCTAATCCAATTGGCTAAAAGTAAATCACATTTTGGACAATAGGATATTAAGCCGGAACACCATGGCAAGGTAGAATCTTAGGGCGGGTTGGGGAAAGAGAGTGAGAGAGGAATAGGGGATGGCAGTTTTGAAGAGGGATAAGGGGGATAGGTGGTCATCATGGGTACCACTTTTACACCCTCAAGTGTAAAGTCTGGAAACATTACGACCACCTGATAAATAATTGGGATCCAGTTGGTCCCCCTTAGGCTTGGTTCAACATTGGGATCACAAAAGGCAAATAACAATCGCCTATGGTGTGTGATTGCACTTTTACCAAGCAATTGTGGCTCCATGTTGCAGTGATTGCGTTTTTCGAGTCTCATTCCAGAGAATGAGAATGGCATTCTAACTGCCACCGAAATGTTGCACGCAGTGCACCTTTGCGACATATGCACACCGCAGGCACTGCAAGGATTTACCACAGTGCTTTGCTGAATACCGGCTATCAGCAAAGAGCAGAAACGCTCCCCACCAAAAGGACACAAAGTGTGAATTCGTCCTTGAGAGAAATTGATTGGTGATTACAAATTGTTGCAACCTGCAGTGTAGAACTCAGGGGCATATTTAAAATGATTTAAATATACCTACAAGTTCTGCTTATGGCCTCCTCCTCCCCACAGCCATACCAATCCTCACCAAAAAGTTACAAAGCATAGAAGCGCAAACAAAACAAAAAAGATGCAGGCCGACAATTGTAATTCTGGAAAACACCAATTGCACTAGCAAAAACCCGGCAATGCAATTTATACGTTCATCGCCGTGCTGTTGCTACTGGCAAAATGGGCACGATACAATTTTTTTAATCGAAACGTGCCTAATCCAAACGGGGCCTAATTAGTTGATCTACCTCTAAGATGGTTTATTATATTCTTTTTTTTGCAGAGTACTTTGGCTAATCCAGTTGGCTAAAAGTAAATCACATTTTGGCCAATAGGATTGTAAGCCGGCCCACCATGGCAAGGTAGACTCTTAGGGCGGGTTGGGGGAAGAGAGTGAGAAAAGTATAGGGGATGGCAGTTTTGAAGAAGGATAAGGGGGATAGGTGGTCATCATGGGTACCACTCTTACACCCTCAAGTGTAAAGTCTGGAAACACGACGACCACCTGATAAATAATTGGGATCCAGTTGGTCCCTCTTAGGCCTGGTTCAACATTGGGATTGCAAAATGCAAAAGGCAAACGTATGTGGAGTGTGTTTGCATTTTTACCAAGCTATTGTGGCTCCATGTTGCAGTGATTGCATTTTTCGAGTCTCACTCCAGAGAATGAGAATGGCGTTCTAACTGCCACCGAAATGTTGCACGCAGTGCACCTTTGTGACATATGCACACCGCAGGCACTGCAAGGATTTACCACATTGCTTTGCTGAATACCGGCTATCAGCAAAGAGCAGAAATGCTACCCACCAAAAGCACACCAAATGTGAACTCGTCCTTGAGAGAATTTGATTGGTGATTACAAATTGTTGCAACCTGCAGTGTAGAACTCAGGGGCATATTTAAAATGATTTAAATATACCCCCAAGTTCTACTTATGGCCTCCTCCTCCCCACAGCCATACAAATCCTCACCAAAAAGTTACAAAGCATAGAAGCGCAAACAAAACCAAATAGATGCAGGCCAACAATTGTAATTCTGGAAAATACCAATTGCACTAGCAAAAACCCGGCAATGCAATTTACATGTTCATCGCCGTACTGTTGCTATTGGCAAAATTGGCACAATTACATTTTTTTAATCGAAACGTGCCTAATCCAAAAGGGCCCTAATTAGTTGATCTACCTCTAAGATGGTTTATTATATTCTTTTTTGGCAGAGTACTTTGGCTAATCCAATTGGCTAAAAGTAAATCACATTTTGGCCAGTAGAATTTTAAGCCAGCCCACCATGGCAAGGTAGACTCTTAGGGCGGTTAGGGGAAAGGGAGTGGGAGAGGAATAGGGGATGGCAGTTTTGAAGAGGGATAAGGGGGATAGGTGGTCATCATGGGTACCACTTTTACACCCTCAAGTGTAAAGTCTGGAAACATTACGACCACCTGATAAATTATTGGGATCCAGTTGGTCCCCCTTAGGCTTGGTTCAACATTGGGATTGCAAAAGGCAAATCACAATCGCCTATGGAGTGTGATTGCAGTTTTACCAAGCAATTGTGGCTCCATGTTGCAGTGATTGCGTTTTTCGAGTCTCATTCCAGAGAATGAGAATGGCATTCTAACTGCCACCGAAATGTTGCACGCAGTGCACCTTTGCGACATATGCACACCGTAGGCACTGCAAGGATTTACCACAGTGCTTTGCTGAATACCGGCTATCAGCAAAGAGCAGAAATGCTACCCACCAAAAGCACACCAAATGTGAACTCGTCCTTGAGAGAATTTGATTGGTGATTACAAATTGTTGCAACCTGCAGTGTAGAACTCAGGGGCATATTTAAAATGATTTAAATATACCCCCAAGTTCTACTTATGGCTTCCTTCTCCCCACAGCCATACCAATCCTCACCAAAAAGTTACAAAGCATAGAAGCACAAACAAAACAAAAAAGATGCAGGCCGACAATAGTAATTCTGGAAAACACCAACTGCACTAGCAGAAACCCGGCAATGCAATTTATACGTTCATCGCCGTGCTGTTGCTACTGGCAAAATGGGCACGATACAATTTTTTTAATCGAAACGTGCCTAATCCAAACGGGCCCTAATTAGTTGATCTACCTCTAAGATGGTTTATTATATTCTTTTTTTTTGCAGAGTACTTTGGCTAATCCAGTTGGCTAAAAGTAAATCACATTTTGGCCAATAGGATTGTAAGCCGGCCCACCATGGCAAGGTAGACTCTTAGGGCGGGTTGGGGGAAGAGAGTGAGAGAAGTATAGGGGATGGCAGTTTTGAAGAGGGATAAGGGGGATAGGTGGTCATCATGGGTACCACTCTTACACCCTCAAGTGTAAAGTCTGGAAACACGACGACCACCTGATAAATAATTGGGATCCAGTTGGTCCCCCTTAGGCCTGGTTCAACATTGGAATTGCAAAATGCAAAAGGCAAACGTCTGTGGAGTGTGTTTGCATTTTTACCAAGCTATTGTGGCTCCATGTTGCAGTAATTGCGTTTTTCGAGTCTCATTCCAGAGAATGAGAATGGCATTCTAACTGCCACCAAAATGTTGCAC
The DNA here is from genome assembly GCF_040937935.1 of Hyperolius riggenbachi. NCBI lineage: Eukaryota > Metazoa > Chordata > Amphibia > Anura > Hyperoliidae > Hyperolius > Hyperolius riggenbachi. The sequence goes on from NC_090651.1 coordinate 160,894,143, forward strand.
GCAGTGCACCTTTGCGACATATGCACACCGCAGGCACTGAAAAGATTTACCACAGTGCTTTGCTGAATACCGGCTATCAGCAAAGAGCAGAAACGCTCCCCACCAAAAGCACACAAAGTGTGAACTCGTCCTTGAGAGAATTTGATTGGTGATTACAAATTCTACTTATGGCCCCCTCCTCCCCACAGCCATACCAATCCTCACCAAAAAGTTACAAAGCATAGAAGCGCAAACAAAACCAAAAAGATGCAGGCCGACAATTGTAATTCTGGAAAACACCAATTGCACTAGCAAAAACCCGGCAATGCAGTTTATACGTTTATCGCCATGCTGTTGCTATTGGCAAAATGGGCACGATACAATTTTTTAAATCGAAATGTGCCTAATCCAAAAGGGCCCTAATTAGTTGATCTACCTCTAAGATGGTTTATTATATTCTTTTTTGGCAGAGTACTTTGGCTAATCCAATTGGCTAAAAGTAAATCACATTGTGGACAATAGGATTTTAAGCCGGCCCACCATGGCAAGGTAGACTCTTAGGGCGGGTTGGGGAAAGGGAGTGAGAGAGAAATAGGGGGTGGCAGTTTTGAAGAGGGATAAGGGGGATAGGTGGTTATCATGGGTACCACTTTTACACCCTCAAGTGTAAAGTCTGGAAACATTACGACCACCTGATAAATAATTGGGATCCAGTTGGTCCCCCTTAGGCTTGGTTCAACATTGGGATCACAAAAGGCAAATCACAATCGCCTATGGAGTGTGATTGCATTTTTACCAAGCAATTGTGGCTCCATGTTGTAGTGATTGCGTTTTTCGAGTCTCATTCCAGAGAATGAGAATGGCATTCTAACTGCCACCAAAATGTTGCGCGCAGTGCACCTTTGCGACATATGCACACCGCAGGCACTGCAAGGATTTACCACAGTGCTTTGCTGAATACCGGCTATCAGCAAAGAGCAGAAACGCTCCCCACCAAAAGCACACAAAGTGTGAACTCGTCCTTGAGAGAATTTGATTGGTGATTACAAATTGTTGCAACCTGCAGTGTAGAACTCAGGGGCATATTTAAAATGATTTAAATATACCTACAAGTTCTGCTTATGGCCTCCTCCTCCCCACAGCCATACCAATCCTCACCAAAAAGCTACAAAGCATAGAAACGCAAATAAAACAAAAAGATGCAGGCCGACAATTGTAATTCTGGAAAATACAAATTGCACTAGCAAAAACCCGGCAATGCAATTTACACGTTCATCGCCGTGCTGTTGCTATTGGCAAAATAGTCACGATACAATTTTTTTATCGAAACGTGCCTAATCCAAAAGGGCCCTAATTAGTTGATCTACCTCTAAGATGGTTTATTATATTCTTTTTTGGCAGAGTACTTTGGCTAATCCAATTGGCTAAAAGTAAATCACATTTTGGCCAGTACAATTTTAAGCCAGCCCACCATGGCAAGGTAGACTCTTAGGGCGGTTAGGGGAAAGGGAGTGAGAGAGGAATAGGGGATGGCAGTTTTGAAGAGGGATAAGGGGGATAGGTGGTCATCATGGGTACCACTCTTACACCCTCAAGTGTAAAGTCTGGAAACATTACGACCACCTGATAAATTATTGGGATCCAGTTGGTCCCCCTTAGGCTTGGTTCAACATTGGGATTGCAAAAGGCAAATCACAATCGCCTATGGAGTGTGTTTGCAGTTTTACCAAGCAATTGTGGCTCCATGTTGCAGTGATTGCGTTTTTCGAGTCTCATTCCAGAGAATGAGAATGGCGTTCTAACTGCCACCGAAATGTTGCACGCAGTGCACCTTTGCGACATATGCACACTGTAGGCACTGCAAGGATTTACCACAGTGCTCTGCTGAATACCGGCTATCAGCAAAGAGCAGAAATGCTACCCACCAAAAGCACACCAAATGTGAACTCGTCCTTGAGAGAATTTGATTGGTGATTACAAATTGTTGCAACCTGCAGTGTAGAACTCAGGGGCATATTTAAAATGATTTAAATATACCCCCAAGTTCTACTTATGGCTTCCTTCTCCCCACAGCCATACCAATCCTCACCAAAAAGTTACAAAGCATAGAAGCGCAAACAAAACCAAATAGATGCAGGCCAACAATTGTAATTCTGGAAAATACCAATTGCACTAGCAAAAACCCGGCAATGCAATTTACATGTTCATCGCCGTGCTGTTGCTATTGGCAAAATTGGCACGATTACATTTTTTTAATCGAAACGTGCCTAATCCAAAAGGGCCCTAATTAGTTGATCTACCTCTAAGATGGTTGATTATATTCTTTTTTGGCAGAGTACTTTGGCTAATCCAATTGGCTAAAAGTAAATCACATTTTGGACAATAGGATTTTAAGCCGGCCCACCATGGCAAGGTAGACTCTTAGGGCGGGTTGGGGAAAGGGAGTGAGAGAGGAATAGGAGATGGCAGTTTTGAAGAGGGATAAGGGGGATAGGTGGTCATCATGGGTACCACTTTTACACCCTCAAGTGTAAAGTCTGGAAACATTACGACCACCTGATAAATAATTGGGATCCAGTTGGTCCCCCTTAGGCTTGGTTCAACATTGGGATTGCAAAAGGCAAATCACAATCGCCTATGGAGTGTGACTGCATTTTTACCAAGCAATTGTGGCTCCATGTTGCAGTGATTGCGTTTTTCGAGTCTCATTCCAGAGAATGAGAATGGCATTCTAACTGCCACCGAAATGTTGCACGCAGTGCACCTTTGCGACATATGCACACCGCAGGCACTGCAAGGATTTACCACAGTGCTTTGCTGAATACCGGCTATCAGCAAAGAGCAGAAACGCTCCCCACCAAAAGCACACAAAGTGTGAACTCGTCCTTGAGAGAATTTGATTGGTGATTACAAATTGTTGCAACCTGCAGTGTAGAACTCAGGGGCATATTTAAAATGATTTAAATATACCTACAAGTTCTGCTTATGGCCTCCTCCTCCCCACAGCCATACCAATCCTCACCAAAAAGTTACAAAGCATAGAAGCGCAAACAAAACAAAAAAGATGCAGGCCGACAATTGTAATTCTGGAAAACACCAATTGCACTAGCAAAAACCCGGCAATGCAATTTATACGTTCATCGCCGTGCTGTTGCTACTGGCAAAATGGGCACGATACAATTTTTTTAATCGAAACGTGCCTAATCCAAAAGGGCCCTAATTAGTTGATCTACCTCTAAGATGGTTTATTATATTTTTTTTTTGGGCAGAGTACTTTGGCTGATCCAGTTGGCTAAAAGTAAATCACATTTTGGATAATAGGATTGTAAGCCGGCCCACCATGGCAAGGTAGACTCTTAGGGTGGGTTGGGGGAAGGGAGTGAGAGAAGTATAGGGGATGGCAGTTTTGAATAGGGATAAGGGGGATAGGTGGTCATCATGGGTACCACTCTTACACCCTCAAGTGTACAGTCTGGAAACACGACGACCACCTGATAAATAATTGGGATCCAGTTGGTCCCTCTTAGGCCTGGTTCAACATTGGGATTGCAATAGGCAAAAGGCAAACGTCTGTGGAGTGTGTTCACATTTTTACCAAGCAATTGTGGCTCCATGTTGCAGTGATTGCGTTTTTCGAGTCTCATTCCAGAGAATGAGAATGGCATTCTAAGTGCCACCGAAATGTTGCACGCAGTGCACCTTTGCGACATATGCACACCGTAGGCACTGCACAGGCTTAGCACTGCATGGATTTACTGATATCGGCCTATGCAGCAAATATCAGGCAATGCTAGCCAAGAGCAAAATGCTCACCACCAAATGATCACATCATTGAACTCGTCGAATTGATTGATTACAAATTGTTGCACTGAGTGTAGAACTCAGGGCTATTTAAAATGCATTTAAATAGACCCCCAAGTTCTAACTGATTGCACTCCTCCTCCCCACAGCATATCCATCCTCACCACAGACATTCCATTCACCAAAAAGTTACAAGCATAGAAGCAAACAAAACCAAAAGATGCAGGCCGACAATTATAATTCTGGAAAACACCAATTGCACTAGCAAAAACCCGGCAATGCAATTTATACGTTCATCGCCATGCTGTTGCTATTGGCAAAATGGGCACGATACAATTTTTTAAATCGAAACGTGCCTAATCCAAAAGGGCCCTAATTAGTTGATCTACCTCTAAGATGGTTTATTATATTCTTTTTTGGCAGAGTACTTTGGCTAATCCAATTGTCTAAAAGTAAATCACTTTTTGGACAATAGGATTTTAAGCCGGCCCACCATGGCAAGGTAGACTCTAAGGTCGGGTTGGGGGAAAGGAGTGAGAGAAGTATAGGGGATGGCAGTTTTGAAGAGGGATAAGGGGGATAGGTGGTCATCAAGGGTACCACTCTTACACCCTTAAGTGTAAAGTCTGGAAACACGACGACCACCTGATAAATAATTGGGATCCAGTTGGTCCTCTTAGGCCTGGTTCAACATTGGGATTGCAAAAGGCAAAAGGCAAACGTCTGTGGAGTGTGTTCGCATTTTTACCAAGCAATTGTGGCTCCATGTTGCAGTAATTGCGTTTTTCGAGTCTCATTCCAGAGAATGAGAATGGCATTCTAACTGCCACCAAAATGTTGCACGCAGTGCACCTTTGCGACATATGCACACCGCAGGCACTGAAAAGATTTACCACAGTGCTTTGCTGAATACCGGCTATCAGCAAAGAGCAGAAACGCTCCCCACCAAAAGCACACAAAGTGTGAACTCGTCCTTGAGAGAATTTGATTGGTGATTACAAATTCTACTTATGGCCCCCTCCTCCCCACAGCCATACCAATCCTCACCAAAAAGTTACAAAGCATAGAAGCGCAAACAAAACCAAATAGATGCAGGCCAACAATTGTAATTCTGGAAAATACCAAATGCACTAGCAAAAACCTGGCAATGCAATTTACATGTTCATCGCCGTACTGTTGCTATTGGCAAAATTGGCACAATTACATTTTTTTAATCGAAACGTGCCTAATCCAAAAGGGCCCTAATTAGTTGATCTACCTCTAAGATGGTTTATTATATTCTTTTTTGGCAGAGTACTTTGGCTAATCCAATTGGCTAAAACTAAATCACATTTTGGCCAGTAGGATTTTAAGCCGGCCCACCATGGCAAGGTAGACTCTTAGGGCGGGTTAGGGAAAGGGAGTGAGAGAGGAATAGGGGATGGCAGTTTTGAAGAGGGATAAGGGGGATAGGTGGTCATCATGGGTACCACTTTTACACCCTCAAGTGTAAAGTCTGGAAACATTACGACCACCTGATAAATAATTGGGATCCAGTTGGTCCCCCTTAGGCTTGGTTCAACATTGGGATCACAAAAGGCAAATAACAATCGCCTATGGTGTGTGATTGCACTTTTACCAAGCAATTGTGGCTCCATGTTGCAGTGATTGCGTTTTTCGAGTCTCATTCCAGAGAATGAGAATGGCATTCTAACTGCCAATCGAAACGTGCCTAATCCAAACGGGGCCTAATTAGTTGATCTACCTCTAAGATGGTTTATTATATTCTTTTTTTTGCAGAGTACTTTGGCTAATCCAGTTGGCTAAAAGTAAATCACATTTTGGCCAATAGGATTGTAAGCCGGCCCACCATGGCAAGGTAGACTCTTAGGGCGGGTTGGGGGAAGAGAGTGAGAAAAGTATAGGGGATGGCAGTTTTGAAGAAGGATAAGGGGGATAGGTGGTCATCATGGGTACCACTCTTACACCCTCAAGTGTAAAGTCTGGAAACACGACGACCACCTAATAAATAATTGGGATCCAGTTGGTCCCTCTTAGGCCTGGTTCAACATTGGGATTGCAAAATGCAAAAGGCAAACGTATGTGGAGTGTGTTTGCATTTTTACCAAGCTATTGTGGCTCCATGTTGCAGTGATTGCATTTTTCGAGTCTCACTCCAGAGAATGAGAATGGCATTCTAACTGCCACCGAAATGTTGCACGCAGTGCACCTTTGTGACATATGCACACCGCAGGCACTGCAAGGATTTACCACATTGCTTTGCTGAATACCGGCTATCAGCAAAGAGCAGAAATGCTACCCACCAAAAGCACACCAAATGTGAACTCGTCCTTGAGAGAATTTGATTGGTGATTACAAATTGTTGCAACCTGCAGTGTAGAACTCAGGGGCATATTTAAAATGATTTAAATATACCCCCAAGTTCTACTTATGGCCTCCTCCTCCCCACAGCCATACAAATCCTCACCAAAAAGTTACAAAGCATAGAAGCGCAAACAAAACCAAATAGATGCAGGCCAACAATTGTAATTCTGGAAAATACCAATTGCACTAGCAAAAACCCGGCAATGCAATTTACATGTTCATCGCCGTACTGTTGCTATTGGCAAAATTGGCACAATTACATTTTTTCAATCGAAACGTGCCTAATCCAAAAGGGCCCTAATTAGTTGATCTACCTCTAAGATGGTTTATTATATTCTTTTTTGGCAGAGTACTTTGGCTAATCCAATTGGCTAAAAGTAAGTCACATTTTGGCCAGTAGAATTTTAAGCCAGCCCACCATGGCAAGGTAGACTCTTAGGGCGGTTAGGGGAAAGGGAGTGAGAGAGGAATAGGGGATGGCAGTTTTGAAGAGGGATAAGGGGGATGGGTGGTCATCATGGGTACCACTTTTACACCCTCAAGTGTAAAGTCTGGAAACATTACGACCACCTGATAAATTATTGGGATCCAGTTGGTCCCCCTTAGGCTTGGTTCAACATTGGGATTGCAAAAGGCAAATCACAATCGCCTATGGAGTGTGATTGCAGTTTTACCAAGCAATTGTGGCTCCATGTTGCAGTGATTGCGTTTTTCGAGTCTCATTCCAGAGAATGAGAATGGCATTCTAACTGCCACCGAAATGTTGCACGCAGTGCACCTTTGCGACATATGCACACCGTAGGCACTGCAAGGATTTACCACAGTGCTTTGCTGAATACCGGCTATCAGCAAAGAGCAGAAATGCTACCCACCAAAAGCACACCAAATGTGAACTTGTCCTTGAGAGAATTTGATTGGTGATTACAAATTGTTGCAACCTGCAGTGTAGAACTCAGGGGCATATTTAAAATGATTTAAATATACCCCCAAGTTCTACTTATGGCTTCCTTCTCCCCACAGCCATACCAATCCTCACCAAAAAGTTACAAAGCATAGAAGCACAAACAAAACAAAAAAGATGCAGGCCGACAATTGTAATTCTGGAAAACACCAACTGCACTAGCAGAAACCCGGCAATGCAATTTATACGTTCATCGCCGTGCTGTTGCTACTGGCAAAATGGGCACGATACAATTTTTTTAATCGAAACGTGCCTAATCCAAACGGGCCCTAATTAGTTGATCTACCTCTAAGATGGTTTATTATATTCTTTTTTTTGCAGAGTACTTTGGCTAATCCAGTTGGCTAAAAGTAATGTAAGCCGGCCCACCATGGCAAGGTAGACTCTTAGGGCGGGTTGGGGGAAGAGAGTGAGAGAAGTATAGGGGATGGCAGTTTTGAAGAGGGATAAGGGGGATAGGTGGTCATCATGGGTACCACTCTTACACCCTCAAGTGTAAAGTCTGGAAACACGACGACCACCTGATAAATAATTGGGATCCAGTTGGTCCCCCTTAGGCCTGGTTCAACATTGGAATTGCAAAATGCAAAAGGCAAACGTCTGTGGAGTGTGTTTGAATTTTTACCAAGCTATTGTGGCTCCATGTTGCAGTGATTGCGTTTTTCGAGTCTCATTCCAGAGAATGAGAATGGCATTCTAGCTGCCACCGAAATGTTGCACGCAGTGCACCTTTGCGACATATGCACACCGCAGGCACTGCAAGGATTTACCACAGTGCTTTGCTGAATACCGGCTATCAGTAAAGAGCAGAAACGCTCCCCACCAAAAGCACACCAAGTGTGAACTGGCCCTTGAGAGAATTTGATTGGTGATTACAAATTGTTGCAACCTGCAGTGTAGAACTCAGGGGCATATTTAAAATGATTTCAATATACCCCCAAGTTCTACTTATGGCCTCCTCCTCCCCACAGCCATACCAATCCTCACCAAAAAGTTACAAAGCATAGAAGCGCAAACAAAACCAAATAGATGCAGGCCAACAATTGTAATTCTGGAAAATACCAATTGCACTAGCAAAAACCCGGCAATGCAATTTACATGTTCATCGCCGTGCTGTTGCTATTGGCAAAATTGGCACGATTACATTTTTTTAATCGAAACGTGCCTAATCCAAAAGGGCCCTAATTAGTTGATCTACCTCTAAGATGGTTGATTATATTCTTTTTTGGCAGAGTACTTTGGCTAATCCAATTGGCTAAAAGTAAATCACATTTTGGACAATAGGATTTTAAGCCGGCCCACCATGGCAAGGTAGACTCTTAGGGCGGGTTGGGGAAAGGGAGTGAGAGAGGAATAGGAGATGGCAGTTTTGAAGAGGGATAAGGGGGATAGGTGGTCATCATGGGTACCACTTTTACACCCTCAAGTGTAAAGTCTGGAAACATTACGACCACCTGATAAATAATTGGGATCCAGTTGGTCCCCCTTAGGCTTGGTTCAACATTGGGATTGCAAAAGGCAAATCACAATCGCCTATGGAGTGTGATTGCATTTTTACCAAGCAATTGTGGCTCCATGTTGCAGTGATTGCGTTTTTCGAGTCTCATTCCAGAGAATGAGAATGGCATTCTAACTGCCACCGAAATGTTGCACGCAGTGCACCTTTGCGACATATGCACACCGCAGGCACTGCAAGGATTTACCACAGTGCTTTGCTGAATACCGGCTATCAGCAAAGAGCAGAAACGCTCCCCACCAAAAGCACACAAAGTGTGAACTCGTCCTTGAGAGAATTTGATTGGTGATTACAAATTGTTGCAACCTGCAGTGTAGAACTCAGGGGCATATTTAAAATGATTTAAATATACCTACAAGTTCTGCTTATGGCCTCCTCCTCCCCACAGCCATACCAATCCTCACCAAAAAGTTACAAAGCATAGAAGCGCAAACAAAACAAAAAAGATGCAGGCCGACAATTGTAATTCTGGAAAATACAAATTGCACTAGCAAAAACCCGGCAATGCAATTTACACGTTCATCGCCGTGCTGTTGCTATTGGCAAAATAGTCACGATACAATTTTTTTATCGAAACGTGCCTAATCCAAAAGGGCCCTAATTAGTTGATCTACCTCTAAGATGGTTTATTATATTCTTTTTTGGCAGAGTACTTTGGCTAATCCAATTGGCTAAAAGTAAATCACATTTTGGCCAGTACAATTTTAAGCCAGCCCACCATGGCAAGGTAGACTCTTAGGGCGGTTAGGGGAAAGGGAGTGAGAGAGGAATAGGGGATGGCAGTTTTGAAGAGGGATAAGGGGGATAGGTGGTCATCATGGGTACCACTCTTACACCCTCAAGTGTAAAGTCTGGAAACATTACGACCACCTGATAAATTATTGGGATCCAGTTGGTCCCCCTTAGGCTTGGTTCAACATTGGGATTGCAAAAGGCAAATCACAATCGCCTATGGAGTGTGTTTGCAGTTTTACCAAGCAATTGTGGCTCCATGTTGCAGTGATTGCGTTTTTCGAGTCTCATTCCAGAGAATGAGAATGGCATTCTAACTGCCACCGAAATGTTGCACGCAGTGCACCTTTGCGACATATGCACACTGTAGGCACTGCAAGGATTTACCACAGTGCTCTGCTGAATACCGGCTATCAGCAAAGAGCAGAAATGCTACCCACCAAAAGCACACCAAATGTGAACTCGTCCTTGAGAGAATTTGATTGGTGATTACAAATTGTTGCAACCTGCAGTGTAGAACTCAGGGGCATATTTAAAATGATTTAAATATACCCCCAAGTTCTACTTATGGCTTCCTTCTCCCCACAGCCATACCAATCCTCACCAAAAAGTTACAAAGCATAGAAGCGCAAACAAAACCAAATAGATGCAGGCCAACAATTGTAATTCTGGAAAATACCAATTGCACTAGCAAAAACCCGGCAATGCAATTTACATGTTCATCGCCGTGCTGTTGCTATTGGCAAAATTGGCACGATTACATTTTTTTAATCGAAACGTGCCTAATCCAAAAGGGCCCTAATTAGTTGATCTACCTCTAAGATGGTTGATTATATTCTTTTTTGGCAGAGTACTTTGGCTAATCCAATTGGCTAAAAGTAAATCACATTTTGGACAATAGGATTTTAAGCCGGCCCACCATGGCAAGGTAGACTCTTAGGGCGGGTTGGGGAAAGGGAGTGAGAGAGGAATAGGAGATGGCAGTTTTGAAGAGGGATAAGGGGGATAGGTGGTCATCATGGGTACCACTTTTACACCCTCAAGTGTAAAGTCTGGAAACATTACGACCACCTGATAAATAATTGGGATCCAGTTGGTCCCCCTTAGGCTTGGTTCAACATTGGGATTGCAAAAGGCAAATCACAATCGCCTATGGAGTGTGACTGCATTTTTACCAAGCAATTGTGGCTCCATGTTGCAGTGATTGCGTTTTTCGAGTCTCATTCCAGAGAATGAGAATGGCATTCTAACTGCCACCGAAATGTTGCACGCAGTGCACCTTTGCGACATATGCACACCGCAGGCACTGCAAGGATTTACCACAGTGCTTTGCTGAATACCGGCTATCAGCAAAGAGCAGAAACGCTCCCCACCAAAAGCACACAAAGTGTGAACTCGTCCTTGAGAGAATTTGATTGGTGATTACAAATTGTTGCAACCTGCAGTGTAGAACTCAGGGGCATATTTAAAATGATTTAAATATACCTACAAGTTCTGCTTATGGCCTCCTCCTCCCCACAGCCATACCAATCCTCACCAAAAAGTTACAAAGCATAGAAGCGCAAACAAAACAAAAAAGATGCAGGCCGACAATTGTAATTCTGGAAAACACCAATTGCACTAGCAAAAACCCGGCAATGCAATTTATACGTTCATCGCCGTGCTGTTGCTACTGGCAAAATGGGCACGATACAATTTTTTTAATCGAAACGTGCCTAATCCAAAAGGGCCCTAATTAGTTGATCTACCTCTAAGATGGTTTATTATATTTTTTTTTTGGGCAGAGTACTTTGGCTGATCCAGTTGGCTAAAAGTAAATCACATTTTGGATAATAGGATTGTAAGCCGGCCCACCATGGCAAGGTAGACTCTTAGGGTGGGTTGGGGGAAGGGAGTGAGAGAAGTATAGGGGATGGCAGTTTTGAATAGGGATAAGGGGGATAGGTGGTCATCATGGGTACCACTCTTACACCCTCAAGTGTACAGTCTGGAAACACGACGAACACCTGATAAATAATTGGGATCCAGTTGGTCCCTCTTAGGCCTGGTTCAACATTGGGATTGCAAAAGGCAAAAGGCAAACGTCTGTGGAGTGTGTTCACATTTTTACCAAGCAATTGTGGCTCCATGTTGCAGTGATTGCGTTTTTCGAGTCTCATTCCAGAGAATGAGAATGGCATTCTAAGTGCCACCGAAATGTTGCACGCAGTGCACCTTTGCGACATATGCACACCGTAGGCACTGCAAGGATTTACCACAGTGCTTTGCTGAATATCGGCTATCAGCAAAGAGCAGAAATGCTACCCACCAAAAGCACACCAAATGTGAACTCGTCCTTGAGAGAATTTGATTGGTGATTACAAATTGTTGCAACCTGCAGTGTAGAACTCAGGGGCATATTTAAAATGATTTAAATATACCCCCAAGTTCTACTTATGGCTTCCTTCTCCCCACAGCCATACCAATCCTCACCAAAAAGTTACAAAGCATAGAAGCACAAACAAAACAAAAAAGATGCAGGCCGACAATAGTAATTCTGGAAAACACCAACTGCACTAGCAGAAACCCGGCAATGCAATTTATACGTTCATCGCCGTGCTGTTGCTACTGGCAAAATGGGCACGATACAATTTTTTTAATCGAAACGTGCCTAATCCAAACGGGCCCTAATTAGTTGATCTACCTCTAAGATGGTTTATTATATTCTTTTTTTTTGCAGAGTACTTTGGCTAATCCAGTTGGCTAAAAGTAAATCACATTTTGGCCAATAGGATTGTAAGCCGGCCCACCATGGCAAGGTAGACTCTTAGGGCGGGTTGGGGGAAGAGAGTGAGAGAAGTATAGGGGATGGCAGTTTTGAAGAGGGATAAGGGGGATAGGTGGTCATCATGGGTACCACTCTTACACCCTCAAGTGTAAAGTCTGGAAACACGACGACTACCTGATAAATAATTGGGATCCAGTTGGTCCCCCTTAGGCCTGGTTCAACATTGGAATTGCAAAATGCAAAAGGCAAACGTCTGTGGAGTGTGTTTGCATTTTTACCAAGCTATTGTGGCTCCATGTTGCAGTAATTGCGTTTTTCGAGTCTCATTCCAGAGAATGAGAATGGCATTCTAACTGCCACCAAAATGTTGCACGCAGTGCACCTTTGCGACATATGCACACCGCAGGCACTGAAAAGATTTACCACAGTGCTTTGCTGAATACCGGCTATCAGCAAAGAGCAGAAACGCTCCCCACCAAAAGCACACAAAGTGTGAACTCGTCCTTGAGAGAATTTGATTGGTGATTACAAATTCTACTTATGGCCCCCTCCTCCCCACAGCCATACCAATCCTCACCAAAAAGTTACAAAGCATAGAAGCTCAAACAAAACCAAAAAGATGCAGGCCGACAATTGTAATTCTGGAAAACACCAATTGCACTAGCAAAAACCCGGCAATGCAGTTTATACGTTCATCGCCATGCTGTTGCTATTGGCAAAATGGGCACGATACAATTTTTTAAATCGAAATGTGCCTAATCCAAAAGGGCCCTAATTAGTTGATCTACCTCTAAGATGGTTTATTATATTCTTTTTTGGCAGAGTACTTTGGCTAATCCAATTGGCTAAAAGTAAATCACATTGTGGACAATAGGATTTTAAGCCGGCCCACCATGGCAAGGTAGACTCTTAGGGCGGGTTGGGGAAAGGGAGTGAGAGAGAAATAGGGGGTGGCAGTTTTGAAGAGGGATAAGGGGGATAGGTGGTTATCATGGGTACCACTTTTACATCCTCAAGTGTAAAGTCTGGAAACATTACGACCACCTGATAAATAATTGGGATCCAGTTGGTCCCCCTTAGGCTTGGTTCAACATTGGGATCACAAAAGGCAAATCACAATCGCCTATGGAGTGTGATTGCATTTTTACCAAGCAATTGTGGCTCCATGTTGTAGTGATTGCGTTTTTCGAGTCTCATTCCAGAGAATGAGAATGGCATTCTAACTGCCACCAAAATGTTGCGCGCAGTGCACCTTTGCGACATATGCACACCGCAGGCACTGCAAGGATTTACCACAGTGCTTTGCTGAATACCGGCTATCAGCAAAGAGCAGAAACGCTCCCCACCAAAAGCACACAAAGTGTGAACTCGTCCTTGAGAGAATTTGATTGGTGATTACAAATTGTTGCAACCTGCAGTGTAGAACTCAGGGGCATATTTAAAATGATTTAAATATACCTACAAGTTCTGCTTATGGCCTCCTCCTCCCCACAGCCATACCAATCCTCACCAAAAAGCTACAAAGCATAGAAACGCAAATAAAACAAAAAGATGCAGGCCGACAATTGTAATTCTGGAAAATACAAATTGCACTAGCAAAAACCCGGCAATGCAATTTACACGTTCATCGCCGTGCTGTTGCTATTGGCAAAATAGTCACGATACAATTTTTTTATCGAAACGTGCCTAATCCAAAAGGGCCCTAATTAGTTGATCTACCTCTAAGATGGTTTATTATATTCTTTTTTGGCAGAGTACTTTGGCTAATCCAATTGGCTAAAAGTAAATCACATTTTGGCCAGTACAATTTTAAGCCAGCCCACCATGGCAAGGTAGACTCTTAGGGCGGTTAGGGGAAAGGGAGTGAGAGAGGAATAGGGGATGGCAGTTTTGAAGAGGGATAAGGGGGATAGGTGGTCATCATGGGTACCACTCTTACACCCTCAAGTGTAAAGTCTGGAAACATTACGACCACCTGATAAATTATTGGGATCCAGTTGGTCCCCCTTAGGCTTGGTTCAACATTGGGATTGCAAAAGGCAAATCACAATCGCCTATGGAGTGTGTTTGCAGTTTTACCAAGCAATTGTGGCTCCATGTTGCAGTGATTGCGTTTTTCGAGTCTCATTCCAGAGAATGAGAATGGCATTCTAACTGCCACCGAAATGTTGCACGCAGTGCACCTTTGCGACATATGCACACTGTAGGCACTGCAAGGATTTACCACAGTGCTCTGCTGAATACCGGCTATCAGCAAAGAGCAGATATGCTACCCACCAAAAGCACACCAAATGTGAACTCGTCCTTGAGAGAATTTGATTGGTGATTACAAATTGTTGCAACCTGCAGTGTAGAACTCAGGGGCATATTTAAAATGATTTAAATATACCCCCAAGTTCTACTTATGGCTTCCTTCTCCCCACAGCCATACCAATCCTCACCAAAAAGTTACAAAGCATAGAAGCGCAAACAAAACCAAATAGATGCAGGCCAACAATTGTAATTCTGGAAAATACCAATTGCACTAGCAAAAACCCGGCAATGCAATTTACATGTTCATCGCCGTGCTGTTGCTATTGGCAAAATTGGCACGATTACATTTTTTTAATCGAAACGTGCCTAATCCAAAAGGGCCCTAATTAGTTGATCTACCTCTAAGATGGTTGATTATATTCTTTTTTGGCAGAGTACTTTGGCTAATCCAATTGGCTAAAAGTAAATCACATTTTGGACAATAGGATTTTAAGCCGGCCCACCATGGCAAGGTAGACTCTTAGGGCGGGTTGGGGAAAGGGAGTGAGAGAGGAATAGGAGATGGCAGTTTTGAAGAGGGATAAGGGGGATAGGTGGTCATCATGGGTACCACTTTTACACCCTCAAGTGTAAAGTCTGGAAACATTACGACCACCTGATAAATAATTGGGATCCAGTTGGTCCCCCTTAGGCTTGGTTCAACATTGGGATTGCAAAAGGCAAATCACAATCGCCTATGGAGTGTGACTGCATTTTTACCAAGCAATTGTGGCTCCATGTTGCAGTGATTGCGTTTTTCGAGTCTCATTCCAGAGAATGAGAATGGCATTCTAACTGCCACCGAAATGTTGCACGCAGTGCACCTTTGCGACATATGCACACCGCAGGCACTGCAAGGATTTACCACAGTGCTTTGCTGAATACCGGCTATCAGCAAAGAGCAGAAACGCTCCCCACCAAAAGCACACAAAGTGTGAACTCGTCCTTGAGAGAATTTGATTGGTGATTACAAATTGTTGCAACCTGCAGTGTAGAACTCAGGGGCATATTTAAAATGATTTAAATATACCTACAAGTTCTGCTTATGGCCTCCTCCTCCCCACAGCCATACCAATCCTCACCAAAAAGTTACAAAGCATAGAAGCGCAAACAAAACAAAAAAGATGCAGGCCGACAATTGTAATTCTGGAAAACACCAATTGCACTAGCAAAAACCCGGCAATGCAATTTATACGTTCATCGCCGTGCTGTTGCTACTGGCAAAATGGGCACGATACAATTTTTTTAATCGAAACGTGCCTAATCCAAAAGGGCCCTAATTAGTTGATCTACCTCTAAGATGGTTTATTATATTTTTTTTTTGGGCAGAGTACTTTGGCTGATCCAGTTGGCTAAAAGTAAATCACATTTTGGATAATAGGATTGTAAGCCGGCCCACCATGGCAAGGTAGACTCTTAGGGCGGGTTGGGGGAAGGGAGTGAGAGAAGTATAGGGGATGGCAGTTTTGAATAGGGATAAGGGGGATAGGTGGTCATCATGGGTACCACTCTTACACCCTCAAGTGTACAGTCTGGAAACACGACGACCACCTGATAAATAATTGGGATCCAGTTGGTCCCTCTTAGGCCTGGTTCAACATTGGGATTGCAAAAGGCAAAAGGCAAACGTCTGTGGAGTGTGTTCACATTTTTACCAAGCAATTGTGGCTCCATGTTGCAGTGATTGCGTTTTTCGAGTCTCATTCCAGAGAATGAGAATGGCATTCTAAGTGCCACCGAAATGTTGCACGCAGTGCACCTTTGCGACATATGCACACCGTAGGCACTGCAAGGATTTACCACAGTGCTTTGCTGAATATCGGCTATCAGCAAAGAGCAGAAATGCTACCCACCAAAAGCACACCAAATGTGAACTCGTCCTTGAGAGAATTTGATTGGTGATTACAAATTGTTGCAACCTGCAGTGTAGAACTCAGGGGCATATTTAAAATGATTTAAATATACCCCCAAGTTCTACTTATGGCCTCCTCCTCCCCACAGCCATACCAATCCTCACCAAAAAGTTACAAAGCATAGAAGCGCAAACAAAACCAAAAAGATGCAGGCCGACAATTGTAATTCTGGAAAACACCAATTGCACTAGCAAAAACCCGGCAATGCAATTTATACGTTCATCGCCATGCTGTTGCTATTGGCAAAATGGGCACGATACAATTTTTTAAATCGAAACGTGCCTAATCCAAAAGGGCCCTAATTAGTTGATCTACCTCTAAGATGGTTTATTATATTCTTTTTTGGCAGAGTACTTTGGCTAATCCAATTGTCTAAAAGTAAATCACTTTTTGGACAATAGGATTTTAAGCCGGCCCACCATGGCAAGGTAGACTCTAAGGTCGGGTTGGGGGAAAGGAGTGAGAGAAGTATAGGGGATGGCAGTTTTGAAGAGGGATAAGGGGGATAGGTGGTCATCAAGGGTACCACTCTTACACCCTTAAGTGTAAAGTCTGGAAACACGACGACCACCTGATAAATAATTGGGATCCAGTTGGTCCTCTTAGGCCTGGTTCAACATTGGGATTGCAAAAGGCAAAAGGCAAGCGTCTGTGGAGTGTGTTCGCATTTTTACCAAGCAATTGTGGCTCCATGTTGCAGTAATTGCGTTTTTCGAGTCTCATTCCAGAGAATGAGAATGGCATTCTAACTGCCACCAAAATGTTGCACGCAGTGCACCTTTGCGACATATGCACACCGCAGGCACTGAAAAGATTTACCACAGTGCTTTGCTGAATACCGGCTATCAGCAAAGAGCAGAAACGCTCCCCACCAAAAGCACACAAAGTGTGAACTCGTCCTTGAGAGAATTTGATTGGTGATTACAAATTCTACTTATGGCCCCCTCCTCCCCACAGCCATACCAATCCTCACCAAAAAGTTACAAAGCATAGAAGCGCAAACAAAACCAAATAGATGCAGGCCAACAATTGTAATTCTGGAAAATACCAAATGCACTAGCAAAAACCTGGCAATGCAATTTACATGTTCATCGCCGTACTGTTGCTATTGGCAAAATTGGCACAATTACATTTTTTTAATCGAAACGTGCCTAATCCAAAAGGGCCCTAATTAGTTGATCTACCTCTAAGATGGTTTATTATATTCTTTTTTGGCAGAGTACTTTGGCTAATCCAATTGGCTAAAACTAAATCACATTTTGGCCAGTAGGATTTTAAGCCGGCCCACCATGGCAAGGTAGGCTCTTAGGGCGGGTTAGGGAAAGGGAGTGAGAGAGGAATAGGGGATGGCAGTTTTGAAGAGGGATAAGGGGGATAGGTGGTCATCATGGGTACCACTTTTACACCCTCAAGTGTAAAGTCTGGAAACATTACGACCACCTGATAAATAATTGGGATCCAGTTGGTCCCCCTTAGGCTTGGTTCAACATTGGGATCACAAAAGGCAAATAACAATCGCCTATGGTGTGTGATTGCACTTTTACCAAGCAATTGTGGCTCCATGTTGCAGTGATTGCGTTTTTCGAGTCTCATTCCAGAGAATGAGAATGGCATTCTAACTGCCAATCGAAACGTGCCTAATCCAAACGGGGCCTAATTAGTTGATCTACCTCTAAGATGGTTTATTATATTCTTTTTTTTGCAGAGTACTTTGGCTAATCCAGTTGGCTAAAAGTAAATCACATTTTGGCCAATAGGATTGTAAGCCGGCCCACCATGGCAAGGTAGACTCTTAGGGCGGGTTGGGGGAAGAGAGTGAGAAAAGTATAGGGGATGGCAGTTTTGAAGAAGGATAAGGGGGATAGGTGGTCATCATGGGTACCACTCTTACACCCTCAAGTGTAAAGTCTGGAAACACGACGACCACCTAATAAATAATTGGGATCCAGTTGGTCCCTCTTAGGCCTGGTTCAACATTGGGATTGCAAAATGCAAAAGGCAAACGTATGTGGAGTGTGTTTGCATTTTTACCAAGCTATTGTGGCTCCATGTTGCAGTGATTGCATTTTTCGAGTCTCACTCCAGAGAATGAGAATGGCATTCTAACTGCCACCGAAATGTTGCACGCAGTGCACCTTTGTGACATATGCACACCGCAGGCACTGCAAGGATTTACCACATTGCTTTGCTGAATACCGGCTATCAGCAAAGAGCAGAAATGCTACCCACCAAAAGCACACCAAATGTGAACTCGTCCTTGAGAGAATTTGATTGGTGATTACAAATTGTTGCAACCTGCAGTGTAGAACTCAGGGGCATATTTAAAATGATTTAAATATACCCCCAAGTTCTACTTATGGCCTCCTCCTCCCCACAGCCATACAAATCCTCACCAAAAAGTTACAAAGCATAGAAGCGCAAACAAAACCAAATAGATGCAGGCCAACAATTGTAATTCTGGAAAATACCAATTGCACTAGCAAAAACCCGGCAATGCAATTTACATGTTCATCGCCGTACTGTTGCTATTGGCAAAATTGGCACAATTACATTTTTTCAATCGAAACGTGCCTAATCCAAAAGGGCCCTAATTAGTTGATCTACCTCTA
Source organism: Hyperolius riggenbachi (assembly GCF_040937935.1). Lineage (NCBI taxonomy): Eukaryota > Metazoa > Chordata > Amphibia > Anura > Hyperoliidae > Hyperolius > Hyperolius riggenbachi. Next base: position 160,913,077 of record NC_090651.1, read on the forward strand.
AGATGGTTTATTATATTCTTTTTTGGCAGAGTACTTTGGCTAATCCAATTGGCTAAAAGTAAGTCACATTTTGGCCAGTAGAATTTTAAGCCAGCCCACCATGGCAAGGTAGACTCTTAGGGCAGTTAGGGGAAAGGGAGTGAGAGAGGAATAGGGGATGGCAGTTTTGAAGAGGGATAAGGGGGATAGGTGGTCATCATGGGTACCACTTTTACATCCTCAAGTGTAAAGTCTGGAAACATTACGACCACCTGATAAATTATTGGGATCCAGTTGGTCCCCCTTAGGCTTGGTTCAACATTGGGATTGCAAAAGGCAAATCACAATCGCCTATGGAGTGTGATTGCAGTTTTACCAAGCAATTGTGGCTCCATGTTGCAGTGATTGCGTTTTTCGAGTCTCATTCCAGAGAATGAGAATGGCATTCTAACTGCCACCGAAATGTTGCACGCAGTGCACCTTTGCGACATATGCACACCGTAGGCACTGCAAGGATTTACCACAGTGCTTTGCTGAATACCGGCTATCAGCAAAGAGCAGAAATGCTACCCACCAAAAGCACACCAAATGTGAACTCGTCCTTGAGAGAATTTGATTGGTGATTACAAATTGTTGCAACCTGCAGTGTAGAACTCAGGGGCATATTTAAAATGATTTAAATATACCCCCAAGTTCTACTTATGGCTTCCTTCTCCCCACAGCCATACCAATCCTCACCAAAAAGTTACAAAGCATAGAAGCACAAACAAAACAAAAAAGATGCAGGCCGACAATTGTAATTCTAGAAAACACCAACTGCACTAGCAGAAACCCGGCAATGCAATTTATACGTTCATCGCCGTGCTGTTGCTACTGGCAAAATGGGCACGATACAATTTTTTTAATCGAAACGTGCCTAATCCAAACGGGCCCTAATTAGTTGATCTACCTCTAAGATGGTTTATTATATTCTTTTTTTTGCAGAGTACTTTGGCTAATCCAGTTGGCTAAAAGTAAATCACATTTTGGCCAATAGGATTGTAAGCCGGCCCACCATGGCAAGGTAGACTCTTAGGGCGGGTTGGGGGAAGAGAGTGAGAGAAGTATAGGGGATGGCAGTTTTGAAGAGGGATAAGGGGGATAGGTGGTCATCATGGGTACCACTCTTACACCCTCAAGTGTAAAGTCTGGAAACACGACGACCACCTGATAAATAATTGGGATCCAGTTGGTCCCCCTTAGGCCTGGTTCAACATTGGAATTGCAAAATGCAAAAGGCAAACGTCTGTGGAGTGTGTTTGAATTTTTACCAAGCTATTGTGGCTCCATGTTGCAGTGATTGCGTTTTTCGAGTCTCATTCCAGAGAATGAGAATGGCATTCTAACTGCCACCGAAATGTTGCACGCAGTGCACCTTTGCGACATATGCACACCGCAGGCACTGCAAGGATTTACCACAGTGCTTTGCTGAATACCGGCTATCAGTAAAGAGCAGAAACGCTCCCCACCAAAAGCACACCAAGTGTGAACTGGCCCTTGAGAGAATTTGATTGGTGATTACAAATTGTTGCAACCTGCAGTGTAGAACTCAGGGGCATATTTAAAATGATTTCAATATACCCCCAAGTTCTACTTATGGCCTCCTCCTCCCCACAGCCATACCAATCCTCACCAAAAAGTTACAAAGCATAGAAGCGCAAACAAAACCAAATAGATGCAGGCCAACAATTGTAATTCTGGAAAATACCAATTGCACTAGCAAAAACCCGGCAATGCAATTTACATGTTCATCGCCGTGCTGTTGCTATTGGCAAAATTGGCACGATTACATTTTTTTAATCGAAACGTGCCTAATCCAAAAGGGCCCTAATTAGTTGATCTACCTCTAAGATGGTTGATTATATTCTTTTTTGGCAGAGTACTTTGGCTAATCCAATTGGCTAAAAGTAAATCACATTTTGGACAATAGGATTTTAAGCCGGCCCACCATGGCAAGGTAGACTCTTAGGGCGGGTTGGGGAAAGGGAGTGAGAGAGGAATAGGAGATGGCAGTTTTGAAGAGGGATAAGGGGGATAGGTGGTCATCATGGGTACCACTTTTACACCCTCAAGTGTAAAGTCTGGAAACATTACGACCACCTGATAAATAATTGGGATCCAGTTGGTCCCCCTTAGGCTTGGTTCAACATTGGGATTGCAAAAGGCAAATCACAATCGCCTATGGAGTGTGATTGCATTTTTACCAAGCAATTGTGGCTCCATGTTGCAGTGATTGCGTTTTTCGAGTCTCATTCCAGAGAATGAGAATGGCATTCTAACTGCCACCGAAATGTTGCACGCAGTGCACCTTTGCGACATATGCACACCGCAGGCACTGCAAGGATTTACCACAGTGCTTTGCTGAATACCGGCTATCAGCAAAGAGCAGAAACGCTCCCCACCAAAAGCACACAAAGTGTGAACTCGTCCTTGAGAGAATTTGATTGGTGATTACAAATTGTTGCAACCTGCAGTGTAGAACTCAGGGGCATATTTAAAATGATTTAAATATACCTACAAGTTCTGCTTATGGCCTCCTCCTCCCCACAGCCATACCAATCCTCACCAAAAAGTTACAAAGCATAGAAGCGCAAACAAAACAAAAAAGATGCAGGCCGACAATTGTAATTCTGGAAAACACCAATTGCACTAGCAAAAACCCGGCAATGCAATTTATACGTTCATCGCCGTGCTGTTGCTACTGGCAAAATGGGCACGATACAATTTTTTTAATCGAAACGTGCCTAATCCAAAAGGGCCCTAATTAGTTGATCTACCTCTAAGATGGTTTATTATATTTTTTTTTTGGGCAGAGTACTTTGGCTGATCCAGTTGGCTAAAAGTAAATCACATTTTGGATAATAGGATTGTAAGCCGGCCCACCATGGCAAGGTAGACTCTTAGGGCGGGTTGGGGGAAGGGAGTGAGAGAAGTATAGGGGATGGCAGTTTTGAATAGGGATAAGGGGGATAGGTGGTCATCATGGGTACCACTCTTACACCCTCAAGTGTACAGTCTGGAAACACGACGACCACCTGATAAATAATTGGGATCCAGTTGGTCCCTCTTAGGCCTGGTTCAACATTGGGATTGCAAAAGGCAAAAGGCAAACGTCTGTGGAGTGTGTTCGCATTTTTACCAAGCAATTGTGGCTCCATGTTGCAGTGATTGCGTTTTTCGAGTCTCATTCCAGAGAATGAGAATGGCATTCTAAGTGCCACCGAAATGTTGCACGCAGTGCACCTTTGCGACATATGCACACCGTAGGCACTGCAAGGATTTACCACAGTGCTTTGCTGAATATCGGCTATCAGCAAAGAGCAGAAATGCTACCCACCAAAAGCACACCAAATGTGAACTCGTCCTTGAGAGAATTTGATTGGTGATTACAAATTGTTGCAACCTGCAGTGTAGAACTCAGGGGCATATTTAAAATGATTTAAATATACCCCCAAGTTCTACTTATGGCCTCCTCCTCCCCACAGCCATACCAATCCTCACCAAAAGGTTACAAAGCATAGAAGCGCAAACAAAACAAAAAAGATGCAGGCCGACAATTGTAATTCTGGAAAACACCAATTGCACTAGCAAAAACCCGGCAATGCAATTTATTCGTTCATCGCCGTGCTGTTGCTACTGGCAAAATGGGCACGATACAATTTTTTTAATCGAAACGTGCCTAATCCAAAAGGGCCCTAATTAGTTGATCTACCTCTAAGATGGTTTATTATATTTTTTTTTTGGGCAGAGTACTTTGGCTGATCCAGTTGGCTAAAAGTAAATCACATTTTGGATAATAGGATTGTAAGCCGGCCCACCATGGCAAGGTAGACTCTTAGGGCGGGTTGGGGGAAGGGAGTGAGAGAAGTATAGGGGATGGCAGTTTTGAATAGGGATAAGGGGGATAGGTGGTCATCATGGGTACCACTCTTACACCCTCAAGTGTACAGTCTGGAAACACGACGACCACCTGATAAATAATTGGGATCCAGTTGGTCCTCTTAGGCCTGGTTCAACATTGGGATTGCAAAAGGCAAAAGGCAAACGTCTGTGGAGTGTGTTCGCATTTTTACCAAGCAATTGTGGCTCCATGTTGCAGTAATTGCGTTTTTCGAGTCTCATTCCAGAGAATGAGAATGGCATTCTAACTGCCACCAAAATGTTGCACGCAGTGCACCTTTGCGACATATGCACACCGCAGGCACTGAAAAGATTTACCACAGTGCTTTGCTGAATACCGGCTATCAGCAAAGAGCAGAAACGCTCCCCACCAAAAGCACACAAAGTGTGAACTCGTCCTTGAGAGAATTTGATTGGTGATTACAAATTCTACTTATGGCCCCCTCCTCCCCACAGCCATACCAATCCTCACCAAAAAGTTACAAAGCATAGAAGCGCAAACAAAACCAAATAGATGCAGGCCAACAATTGTAATTCTGGAAAATACCAAATGCACTAGCAAAAACCTGGCAATGCAATTTACATGTTCATCGCCGTACTGTTGCTATTGGCAAAATTGGCACAATTACATTTTTTTAATCGAAACGTGCCTAATCCAAAAGGGCCCTAATTAGTTGATCTACCTCTAAGATGGTTTATTATATTCTTTTTTGGCAGAGTACTTTGGCTAATCCAATTGGCTAAAACTAAATCACATTTTGGCCAGTAGGATTTTAAGCCGGCCCACCATGGCAAGGTAGACTCTTAGGGCGGGTTAGGGAAAGGGAGTGAGAGAGGAATAGGGGATGGCAGTTTTGAAGAGGGATAAGGGGGATAGGGGGTCATCATGGGTACCACTTTTACACCCTCAAGTGTAAAGTCTGGAAACATTACGACCACCTGATAAATAATTGGGATCCAGTTGGTCCCCCTTAGGCTTGGTTCAACATTGGGATCACAAAAGGCAAATAACAATCGCCTATGGTGTGTGATTGCACTTTTACCAAGCAATTGTGGCTCCATGTTGCAGTGATTGCGTTTTTCGAGTCTCATTCCAGAGAATGAGAATGGCATTCTAACTGCCACCGAAATGTTGCACGCAGTGCACCTTTGCGACATATGCACACCGCAGGCACTGCAAGGATTTACCACAGTGCTTTGCTGAATACCGGCTATCAGCAAAGAGCAGAAACGCTCCCCACCAAAAGGACACAAAGTGTGAATTCGTCCTTGAGAGAAATTGATTGGTGATTACAAATTGTTGCAACCTGCAGTGTAGAACTCAGGGGCATATTTAAAATGATTTAAATATACCTACAAGTTCTGCTTATGGCCTCCTCCTCCCCACAGCCATACCAATCCTCACCAAAAAGTTACAAAGCATAGAAGCGCAAACAAAACAAAAAAGATGCAGGCCGACAATTGTAATTCTGGAAAACACCAATTGCACTAGCAAAAACCCGGCAATGCAATTTATACGTTCATCGCCGTGCTGTTGCTACTGGCAAAATGGGCACGATACAATTTTTTTAATCGAAACGTGCCTAATCCAAACGGGGCCTAATTAGTTGATCTACCTCTAAGATGGTTTATTATATTCTTTTTTTTGCAGAGTACTTTGGCTAATCCAGTTGGCTAAAAGTAAATCACATTTTGGCCAATAGGATTGTAAGCCGGCCCACCATGGCAAGGTAGACTCTTAGGGCGGGTTGGGGGAAGAGAGTGAGAAAAGTATAGGGGATGGCAGTTTTGAAGAAGGATAAGGGGGATAGGTGGTCATCATGGGTACCACTCTTACACCCTCAAGTGTAAAGTCTGGAAACACGACGACCACCTGATAAATAATTGGGATCCAGTTGGTCCCTCTTAGGCCTGGTTCAACATTGGGATTGCAAAATGCAAAAGGCAAACGTATGTGGAGTGTGTTTGCATTTTTACCAAGCTATTGTGGCTCCATGTTGCAGTGATTGCATTTTTCGAGTCTCACTCCGGAGAATGAGAATGGCATTCTAACTGCCACCGAAATGTTGCACGCAGTGCACCTTTGTGACATATGCACACCGCAGGCACTGCAAGGATTTACCACATTGCTTTGCTGAATACCGGCTATCAGCAAAGAGCAGAAATGCTACCCACCAAAAGCACACCAAATGTGAACTCGTCCTTGAGAGAATTTGATTGGTGATTACAAATTGTTGCAACCTGCAGTGTAGAACTCAGGGGCATATTTAAAATGATTTAAATATACCCCCAAGTTCTACTTATGGCCTCCTCCTCCCCACAGCCATACAAATCCTCACCAAAAAGTTACAAAGCATAGAAGCGCAAACAAAACCAAATAGATGCAGGCCAACAATTGTAATTCTGGAAAATACCAATTGCACTAGCAAAAACCCGGCAATGCAATTTACATGTTCATCGCCGTACTGTTGCTATTGGCAAAATTGGCACAATTACATTTTTTTAATCGAAACGTGCCTAATCCAAAAGGGCCCTAATTAGTTGATCTACCTCTAAGATGGTTTATTATATTCTTTTTTGGCAGAGTACTTTGGCTAATCCAATTGGCTAAAAGTAAATCACATTTTGGCCAGTAGAATTTTAAGCCAGCCCACCATGGCAAGGTAGACTCTTAGGGCGGTTAGGGGAAAGGGAGTGAGAGAGGAATAGGGGATGGCAGTTTTGAAGAGGGATAAGGGGGATAGGTGGTCATCATGGGTACCACTTTTACACCCTCAAGTGTAAAGTCTGGAAACATTACGACCACCTGATAAATTATTGGGATCCAGTTGGTCCCCCTTAGGCTTGGTTCAACATTGGGATTGCAAAAGGCAAATCACAATCGCCTTTGGAGTGTGATTGCAGTTTTACCAAGCAATTGTGGCTCCATGTTGCAGTGATTGCGTTTTTCGAGTCTCATTCCAGAGAATGAGAATGGCATTCTAACTGCCACCGAAATGTTGCACGCAGTGCACCTTTGCGACATATGCACACCGTAGGCACTGCAAGGATTTACCACAGTGCTTTGCTGAATACCGGCTATCAGCAAAGAGCAGAAATGCTACCCACCAAAAGCACACCAAATGTGAACTCGTCCTTGAGAGAATTTGATTGGTGATTACAAATTGTTGCAACCTGCAGTGTAGAACTCAGGGGCATATTTAAAATGATTTAAATATACCCCCAAGTTCTACTTATGGCTTCCTTCTCCCCACAGCCATACCAATCCTCACCAAAAAGTTACAAAGCATAGAAGCACAAACAAAACAAAAAAGATGCAGGCCGACAATTGTAATTCTGGAAAACACCAACTGCACTAGCAGAAACCCGGCAATGCAATTTATACGTTCATCGCCGTGCTGTTGCTACTGGCAAAGTGGGCACGATACAATTTTTTTAATCGAAACGTGCCTAATCCAAACGGGCCCTAATTAGTTGATCTACCTCTAAGATGGTTTATTATATTCTTTTTTTTTGCAGAGTACTTTGGCTAATCCAGTTGGCTAAAAGTAAATCACATTTTGGCCAATAGGATTGTAAGCCGGCCCACCATGGCAAGGTAGACTCTTAGGGCGGGTTGGGGGAAGAGAGTGAGAGAAGTATAGGGGATGGCAGTTTTGAAGAGGGATAAGGGGGATAGGTGGTCATCATGGGTACCACTCTTACACCCTCAAGTGTAAAGTCTGGAAACACGACGACCACCTGATAAATAATTGGGATCCAGTTGGTCCCCCTTAGGCCTGGTTCAACATTGGAATTGCAAAATGCAAAAGGCAAACGTCTGTGGAGTGTGTTTGCATTTTTACCAAGCTATTGTGGCTCCATGTTGCAGTGATTGCGTTTTTCGAGTCTCATTCCAGAGAATGAGCATGGCATTCTAAGTGCAACTGAAATGTTGCACGCAGTGCACATTTGCGACATATACACACCGCAGGCACTGCAAGGATTTACCACAGTGCTTTGCTGAATACCGGCTATCAGTAAAGAGCAGAAACGCTCCCCACCAAAAGCACACCAAGTGTGAACTGGCCCTTGAGAGAATTTGATTGGTGATTACAAATTGTTGCAACCTGCAGTGTAGAACTCAGGGGCATATTTAAAATGATTTCAATATACCCCCAAGTTCTACTTATGGCCTCCTCCTCCCCACAGCCATACCAATCCTCACCAAAAAGTTACAAAGCATAGAAGCGCAAACAAAACCAAATAGATGCAGGCCAACAATTGTAATTCTGGAAAATACCAATTGCACTAGCAAAAACCCGGCAATGCAATTTACATGTTCATAGCCGTGCTGTTGCTATTGGCAAAATTGGCACGATTACATTTTTTTAATCGAAACGTGCCTAATCCAAAAGGGCCCTAATTAGTTGATCTACCTCTAAGATGGTTGATTATATTCTTTTTTGGCAGAGTACTTTGGCTAATCCAATTGGCTAAAAGTAAATCACATTTTGGACAATAGGATTTTAAGCCGGCCCACCATGGCAAGGTAGACTCTTAGGGCGGGTTGGGGAAAGGGAGTGAGAGAGGAATAGGAGATGGCAGTTTTGAAGAGGGATAAGGGGGATAGGTGGTCATCATGGGTACCACTTTTACACCCTCAAGTGTAAAGTCTGGAAACATTACGACCACCTGATAAATAATTGGGATCCAGTTGGTCCCCCTTAGGCTTGGTTCAACATTGGGATTGCAAAAGGCAAATCACAATCGCCTATGGAGTGTGATTGCATTTTTACCAAGCAATTGTGGCTCCATGTTGCAGTGATTGCGTTTTTCGAGTCTCATTCCAGAGAATGAGAATGGCATTCTAACTGCCACCGAAATGTTGCACGCAGTGCACCTTTGCGACATATGCACACCGCAGGCACTGCAAGGATTTACCACAGTGCTTTGCTGAATACCGGCTATCAGCAAAGAGCAGAAACGCTCCCCACCAAAAGCACACAAAGTGTGAACTCGTCCTTGAGAGAATTTGATTGGTGATTACAAATTGTTGCAACCTGCAGTGTAGAACTCAGGGGCATATTTAAAATGATTTAAATATACCTACAAGTTCTGCTTATGGCCTCCTCCTCCCCACAGCCATACCAATCCTCACCAAAAAGTTACAAAGCATAGAAGCGCAAACAAAACAAAAAAGATGCAGGCCGACAATTGTAATTCTGGAAAACACCAATTGCACTAGCAAAAACCCGGCAATGCAATTTATACGTTCATCGCCGTGCTGTTGCTACTGGCAAAATGGGCACGATACAATTTTTTTAATCGAAACGTGCCTAATCCAAAAGGGCCCTAATTAGTTGATCTACCTCTAAGATGGTTTATTATATTTTTTTTTTGGGCAGAGTACTTTGGCTGATCCAGTTGGCTAAAAGTAAATCACATTTTGGATAATAGGATTGTAAGCCGGCCCACCATGGCAAGGTAGACTCTTAGGGCGGGTTGGGGGAAGGGAGTGAAAGAAGTATAGGGGATGGCAGTTTTGAATAGGGATAAGGGGGATAGGTGGTCATCATGGGTACCACTCTTACACCCTCAAGTGTACAGTCTGAAAACACGACGACCACCTGATAAATAATTGGGATCCAGTTGGTCCCTCTTAGGCCTGGTTCAACATTGGGATTGCAAAAGGCAAAAGGCAAACGTCTGTGGAGTGTGTTCGCATTTTTACCAAGCAATTGTGGCTCCATGTTGCAGTGATTGCGTTTTTCGAGTCTCATTCCAGAGAATGAGAATGGCATTCTAAGTGCCACCGAAATGTTGCACGCAGTGCACTTTTGCGACATATGCACACCGTAGGCACTGCAAGGATTTACCACAGTGCTTTGCTGAATATCGGCTATCAGCAAAGAGCAGAAATGCTACCCACCAAAAGCACACCAAATGTGAACTCGTCCTTGAGAGAATTTGATTGGTGATTACAAATTGTTGCAACCTGCAGTGTAGAACTCAGGGGCATATTTAAAATGATTTAAATATACCCCCAAGTTCTACTTATGGCCTCCTCCTCCCCACAGCCATACCAATCCTCACCAAAAAGTTACAAAGCATAGAAGCGCAAACAAAACCAAAAAGATGCAGGCCGACAATTGTAATTCTGGAAAACACCAATTGCACTAGCAAAAACCCGGCAATGCAGTTTATACGTTCATCGCCATGCTGTTGCTATTGGCAAAATGGGCACGATACAATTTTTTAAATCGAAACGTGCCTAATCCAAAAGGGCCCTAATTAGTTGATCTACCTCTAAGATGGTTTATTATATTCTTTTTTGGCAGAGTACTTTGGCTAATCCAATTGGCTAAAAGTAAATCACATTGTGGACAATAGGATTTTAAGCCGGCCCACCATGGCAAGGTAGACTCTTAGGGCGGGTTGGGGAAAGGGAGTGAGAGAGAAATAGGGGGTGGCAGTTTTGAAGAGGGATAAGGGGATAGGTGGTTATCATGGGTACCACTTTTACACCCTCAAGTGTAAAGTCTGGAAACATTACGACCACCTGATAAATAATTGGGATCCAGTTGGTCCCCCTTAGGCTTGGTTCAACATTGGGATCACAAAAGGCAAATCACAATCGCCTATGGAGTGTGATTGCATTTTTACCAAGCAATTGTGGCTCCATGTTGTAGTGATTGCGTTTTTCGAGTCTCATTCCAGAGAATGAGAATGGCATTCTAACTGCCACCAAAATGTTGCGCGCAGTGCACCTTTGCGACATATGCACACCGCAGGCACTGCAAGGATTTACCACAGTGCTTTGCTGAATACCGGCTATCAGCAAAGAGCAGAAATGCTACCCACCAAAAGCACACCAAATGTGAACTCGTCCTTGAGAGAATTTGATTGGTGATTACAAATTGTTGCAACCTGCAGTGTAGAACTCAGGGGCATATTTAAAATGATTTAAATATTCCTACAAGTTCTGCTTATGGCCTCCTCCTCCCCACAGCCATACCAATCCTCACCAAAAAGCTACAAAGCATAGAAACGCAAATAAAACAAAAAGATGCAGGCCGACAATTGTAATTCTGGAAAATACAAATTGCACTAGCAAAAACCCGGCAATGCAATTTACACGTTCATCGCCGTGCTGTTGCTATTGGCAAAATAGTCACGATACAATTTTTTTATCGAAACGTGCCTAATCCAAAAGGGCCCTAATTAGTTTATCTACCTCTAAGATGGTTTATTGCATTCTTTTTTGGCAGAGTACTTTGGCTAATCCAATTGGCTAAAAGTACATCACATTTTGGCCAGTAGGATTGTAAGCCGGCCCACCATGGCAAGGTAGACTCTTAGGGCGGGTTGGGGAAAGGGAGTGAGAGAAGAATAGAGGATGGCAGTTTTGAAGAGGGATAAGGGGGATAGGTGGTCATCATGGGTACCACTTTTACACCCTCAAGTGTAAAGTCTGGAAACATTACGACCACCTGATAAATAATTGGGATCCAGTTGGTCCCCCTTAGGCTTGGTTCAACATTGGGATCACAAAAGGCAAATCACAATCGCCTATGGAGTGTGATTGCATTTTTACCAAGCAATTGTGGCTCCATGTTGTAGTGATTGCGTTTTTCGAGTCTCATTCCAGAGAATGAGAATGGCATTCTAACTGCCACCAAAATGTTGCGCGCAGTGCACCTTTGCGACATATGCACACCGCAGGCACTGCAAGGATTTACCACAGTGCTTTGCTGAATACCGGCTATCAGCAAAGAGCAGAAACGCTCCCCACCATAAGCACACAAAGTGTGAACTCGTCCTTGAGAGAATTTGATTGGTGATTACAAATTGTTGCAACCTGCAGTGTAGAACTCAGGGGCATATTTAAAATGATTTAAATATACCCCCAAGTTCTACTTATGGCCTCCTCCTCCCCACAGCCATACCAATCCTCACCAAAAAGTTACAAAGCATAGAAGCGCAAACAAAACCAAAAAGATGCAGGCCGACAATTGTAATTCTGGAAAACACCAATTGCACTAGCAAAAACCCGGCAATGCAATTTATACGTTCATCGCCATGCTGTTGCTATTGGCAAAATGGGCACGATACAATTTTTTAAATCGAAACGTGCCTAATCCAAAAGGGCCCTAATTAGTTGATCTACCTCTAAGATGGTTTATTATATTCTTTTTTGGTAGAGTACTTTGGCTAATCCAATTGTCTAAAAGTAAATCACTTATTGGACAATAGGATTTTAAGCCGGCCCACCATGGCAAGGTAGACTCTAAGGTCGGGTTGGGGGAAAGGAGTGAGAGAAGTATAGGGGATGGCAGTTTTGAAGAGGGATAAGGGGGATAGGTGGTCATCATGGGTACCACTCTTACACCCTTAAGTGTAAAGTCTGGAAACACGACGACCACCTGATAAATAATTGGGATCCAGTTGGTCCTCTTGGGCCTGGTTCAACATTGGGATTGCAAAAGGCAAAAGGCAAACGTCTGTGGAGTGTGTTCGCATTTTTACCAAGCAATTGTGGCTCCATGTTGCAGTAATTGCGTTTTTCGAGTCTCATTCCAGAGAATGAGAATGGCATTCTAACTGCCACCAAAATGTTGCACGCAGTGCACCTTTGCGACATATGCACACCGCAGGCACTGAAAAGATTTACCACAGTGCTTTGCTGAATACCGGCTATCAGCAAAGAGCAGAAACGCTCCCCACCAAAAGCACACAAAGTGTGAACTCGTCCTTGAGAGAATTTGATTGGTGATTACAAATTCTACTTATGGCCCCCTCCTCCCCACAGCCATACCAATCCTCACCAAAAAGTTACAAAGCATAGAAGCGCAAACAAAACCAAAAAGATGCAGGCCGACAATTGTAATTCTGGAAAACACCAATTGCACTAGCAAAAACCCGGCAATACAGTTTATACGTTCATCGCCATGCTGTTGCTATTGGCAAAATGGGCACGATACAATTTTTTAAATCGAAACGTGCCTAATCCAAAAGGGCCCTAATTAGTTGATCTACCTCTAAGATGGTTTATTATATTCTTTTTTGGCAGAGTACTTTGGCTAATCCAATTGGCTAAAAGTAAATCACATTGTGGACAATAGGATTTTAAGCCGGCCCACCATGGCAAGGTAGACTCTTAGGGCGGGTTGGGGAAAGGGAGTGAGAGAGAAATAGGGGGTGGCAGTTTTGAAGAGGGATAAGGGGGATAGGTGGTTATCATGGGTACCACTTTTACACCCTCAAGTGTAAAGTCTGGAAACATTACGACCACCTGATAAATAATTGGGATCCAGTTGGTCCCCCTTAGGCTTGGTTCAACATTGGGATCACAAAAGGCAAATCACAATCGCCTATGGAGTGTGATTGCATTTTTACCAAGCAATTGTGGCTCCATGTTGTAGTGATTGCGTTTTTCGAGTCTCATTCCAGAGAATGAGAATGGCATTCTAACTGCCACCAAAATGTTGCGCGCAGTGCACCTTTGCGACATATGCACACCGCAGGCACTGCAAGGATTTACCACAGTGCTTTGCTGAATACCGGCTATCAGCAAAGAGCAGAAACGCTCCCCACCAAAAGCACACAAAGTGTGAACTCGTCCTTGAGAGAATTTGATTGGTGATTACAAATTGTTGCAACCTGCAGTGTAGAACTCGGGGGCATATTTAAAATGATTTAAATATACCTACAAGTTCTGCTTATGGCCTCCTCCTCCCCACAGCCATACCAATCCTCACCAAATAGCTACAAAGCATAGAAACGCAAATAAAACAAAAAGATGCAGGCCGACAATTGTAATTCTGGAAAATACAAATTGCACTAGCAAAAACCCGGCAATGCAATTTACACGTTCATCGCCGTGCTGTTGCTATTGGCAAAATAGTCACGATACAATTTTTTTATCGAAACGTGCCTAATCCAAAAGGGCCCTAATTAGTTTATCTACCTCTAAGATGGTTTATTGCATTCTTTTTTGGCAGAGTACTTTGGCTAATCCAATTGGCTAAAAGTACATCACATTTTGGCCAGTAGGATTGTAAGCCGGCCCACCATGGCAAGGTAGACTCTTAGGGCGGGTTGGGGAAAGGGAGTGAGAGAAGAATAGAGGATGGCAGTTTTGAAGAGGGATAAGGGGGATAGGTGGTCATCATGGGTACCACTTTTACACCATCAAGTGTAAAGTCTGGAAACATTACGACCACCTGATAAATAATTGGGATCCAGTTGGTCCCTCTTAGGCCTGGTTCAACATTGGGATCGCAAAAGGCAAATCACAATCGCCTATGGAGTGTGAATGCATTTTTATCAAGCAATTGTGGCTCCATGTTGTAGTGATTGCGTTTTTCGAGTCTCATTCCAGAGAATGAGAATGGCATTCTAAGTTCCACCGAAATGTTGCACGCAGTGCACATTTGCGACATATACACACCGCAGGCACTGCAAGGATTTACCACAGTGCTTTGCTGAATACCGCTATCAGTAAAGAGCAGAAACGCTCCCTACCAAAAGCACACAATGTGTGAACTGGCCCTTGAGAGAATTTGATTGGCGATTAAAAATTGTTGCAACCTACAGTGTAGAACTCAGGGGCATATTTAAAATGATTTAAATATACCCCCAAGTTCTGCTTATGGCCTCCTCCTCCCCACAGCCATACCAATCCTCACCAAAAATTTACAAAGCATAGAAGCGCAAACAAAACCAAAAAGATGCAGGCCGACAATTTCAATTCTGGAAAACACCAATTGCACTAGCAAAAACCTGGCAATGCAATTTATACGTTCATCGCCGTGCTGTTGCTACTGGCAAAATGGGCACGATACAATTTTTTTAATCGAAACGTGCCTAATCCAAAAGGGCCCTAATTAGTTGATCTACCTCTAAGATGGTTTATTATATTCTTTTTTGGCAGAGTACTTTGGCTAATCCAATTGGCTAAAAGTAAATCACATTTTGGACAATAGGATTTTAAGCCGGCCCACCATGGCAAGGTAGATTCTTAGGGCGGGTTGGGGGAAGGGAGTGAGAGAAGTATAGGGGATGGTAGTTTTGAAGAGGGATAAGGGGGATAGGTGGCCATCATGGGTACCACTCTTACACCCTTAAGTGTAAAGTCTGGAAACACGACGACCACCTGATAAATAATTGGGATCCAGTTGGTCCCTCTTAGGCCTGGTTCAACATTGGGATTGCAAAGGGCAAACGTCTGTGGAGTGTGTTCGCATTTTTACCAAGCAATTGTGGCTCCATATTGCAGTGATTGCGTTTTTCGAGTCTCTTTCCAGAAAATGAGAATGGCATTCTAACTGCCACCGAAATGTTGCACGCAGTGCACCTTTGCGAAATATGCACACCGCAGGCACTGCAAGGATTTACCACAGTGCTTTGCTAAATACCGGCTATCAGCAAAGAGCAGAAACGCTCCCCACCAAAAGCACACAAAGTGTGAATTCGTCTTTGAGAGAATTTGATTGGTGATTACAAATTGTTGCATCCTGCAGTGTAGAACCCAGGGGCATATTTAAAATGATTTAAATAAACCCCCAAGTTCTACTTATGGCCTCCTCCTCCCCACAGCCATACCAATCCTCACCAAAAAGTTACAAAGCATAGAAGCGCAAACAAAACCAAATAGATGCAGGCCAACAATTGTAATTCTGGAAAATACCAATTGCACTAGCAAAAACCCGGCAATGCAATTTACATGTTCATCGCCGTGCTGTTGCTATTGGCAAAATTGGCACGATTACATTTTTTTTAATCTAAACGTGCCTAATCCAAAAGGGCCCTAATTAGTTGATCTACCTCTAAGATGGTTTATTATATTCTTTTTTGGCAGAGTACTTTGGCTAATCCAATTGGCTAAAAGTAAATCACATTTGGGACAATAGGATTTTAAGCCGGCCCACCATGGCAAGGTAGACTCTTAGGGCGGGTTGGGGAAAGGGAGTGAGAGAGGAATAGGGGATGGCAGTTTTGAAGAGGGATAAGGGGGATAGGTGGTCATCATGGGTACCACTCTTACACCCTCAAGTGTAAAGTCTGGAAACATGACGACCACCTGATAAATAATTGGGATTCAGTTGGTCCCCCTTAGGCCTGGTTCAACATTGGGATCACAAAAGGCAAATCACAATCGCCTATGGAGTGTGAATGCATTTTTATCAAGCAATTGTGGCTCCATGTTGCAGTGATTGCGTTTTACGAGTCTCATTCCAGAGAATGAGATTGGCATTATAACTGCCACCAAAATGTTGCACGCAGTGCACCTTTGCGACATATGCACACCGCAGGCACTGCAAGGATTTACCTCAGTGCTTTGCTGAATACCGGCTATCAGCAAAAAGCAGAAACGCTCCCCACCAAAAGCACACAAAGTGTGAACTCGTCCTTGAGAGAATTTGATTGGTGATTACAAATTGTTGCAACCTGCAGTGTAGAACTCAGGGGCATATTTAAAATGATTTAAATATACCCCCAAGTTCTACTTATGGCTTCCTTTTCCCCACAGCCATACCAATCCTCACCAAAAAGTTACAAAGCATAGAAGCACAAACAAAACAAAAAAGATGCAGGCCGACAATTGTAATTCTGGAAAACACCAATTGCACTAGCAAAAACCCGGCAATGCAATTTATACGTTCATCGCCGTGCTGTTGCTACTGGCAAAATGGGCACGATACAATTTTTTTAATCGAAACGTGCCTAATCCAAACGGGCCCTAATTAGTTGATCTACCTCTAAGATGGTTTATTATATTCTTTTTTTTGCAGAGTACTTTGGCTAATCCAGTTGGCTAAAAGTAAATCACATTTTGGCCAATAGGATTGTAAGCCGGCCCACCATGGCAAGGTAGACTCTTAGGGCGGGTTGGGGGAAGAGAGTGAGAGAAGTATAGGGGATGGCAGTTTTGAACAGGGATAAGGGGGATAGGTGGTCATCATGGGTACCACTCTTACACCCTCAAGTGTAAAGTCTGGAAACACGATGACCACCTGATAAATAATTGGGATCCAGTTGGTCCCTCTTAGGCCTGGTTAAACATTGGGATTGCAAAATGCAAAAGGCAAACGTCTGTGGAGTGTGTTTGCATTTTTACCAAGCTATTGTGGCTCCATGTTGCAGTGATTGCGTTTTTCGAGTCTCATTCCAGAGAATGAGAATGGCATTCTAAGTGCCACCGAAATGTTGCACGCAGTGCACATTTGCGACATATACACACCGCAGGCACTGCAAGGATTTACCACAGTGCTTTGCTGAATACCGGCTATCAGTAAAGAGCAGAAACTCTCCCTACCAAAAGCACACAATGTGTGAACTGGCCCTTGAGAGAATTTGATTGGTGATTACAAATTGTTGCAACCTGCAGTGTAGAACTCAGGGGCATATTTAAAATGATTTAAATATACCCCCAAGTTCTACTTATGGCCTCCTCCTCCCCACAGCCATACCAATCCTCACCAAAAAGTTACAAAGCATAGAAGCGCAAACAAAACCAAATAGATGCAGGCCAACAATTGTAATTCTGGAAAATACCAATTGCACTAGCAAAAACCCGGCAATGCAATTTACATGTTCATCGCCGTGCTGTTGCTATTGGCACAATTCAATTTTTTTAATCGAAACGTGCCTAATCCAAAAGGGCCCTAATTAGTTGATCTACCTCTAAGATGGTTTATTATATTCTTTTTTGGCAGAGTACTTTGGCTAATCCAATTGGCTAAAAGTAAATCACATTTTGGACAATAGGATTTTAAGCCGGCCCACCATGGCAAGGTAGACTCTTAGGGCGGGTTGGGGAAAGAGAGTGAGAGAGGAATAGGGGATGGCAGTTTTGAAGAGGGATAAGGGGGATAGGTGGTCATCATGGGTACCACTCTTACACCCTCAAGTGTAAAGTCTGGAAACATGATGACCACCTGATAAATAATTGGGATCCAGTTGGTCCCCCTTAGGCCTGGTTCAACAATGGGATCGCAAAAGGCAAATCACAATTGCCTATGGAGTGTGAATGCATTTTTATCAAGCTATTGTGGCT
Source organism: Hyperolius riggenbachi (assembly GCF_040937935.1). Lineage (NCBI taxonomy): Eukaryota > Metazoa > Chordata > Amphibia > Anura > Hyperoliidae > Hyperolius > Hyperolius riggenbachi. The sequence goes on from NC_090651.1 coordinate 160,931,036, forward strand.
CCATGTTGCAGTTATTTGCTTTTTTCGAGACTCATTCCAGAGAATGAGAATGGCATTCTAACTACCACCGAAATGTTGCACGCAGTGCACATTTGCGACATATACACACCGCAGGCACTGCAAGGATTTACCACAGTGCTTTGCTGAATATCGGCTATCAGTAAAGAGCAGAAACGCTCCCCACCAAAAGCACACCAAGTGTGAACTGGCCCTTGAGAGAATTTGATTGGTGATTACAAAATGTTGCAACCTGCAGTGTAGAACTCAGGGGCATATTTAAAATGATTTCAATATACCCCCAAGTTCTACTTATGGCCTCCTTCTCCCCACAGCCATACCAATCCTCATCAAAAAATTACAAAGCATAGAAGCGCAAACAAAACCAAAAAGATGCAGGCCGACAATTGTAATTCTGGAAAACAAAAATTGCACTAGCAAAAACCTGGCAATGCAATTAATACGTTCACCGCCATGCTGTTGCTATTGGCAAAATGGGCACGATACAATTTGTTAAATCGAAATGTGCCTAATCCAAAAGGGCCCTAATTAGTTGATCTACCTCTAAGGTGGTTTATTATATTCTTTTTTGGCAGAGTACTTTGGCTAATCCAATTGGCTAAAAGTAAATCACATTTTGGACAATAGGATTTTAAGCCGGCCCACCATGGCAAGGTAGACTCTTAGGGTGGGTTGGGGAAAGGGAGTGAGAGAGGAATAGGGGATGGCAGTTTTGAAGAGGGATAAGGGGGATAGGTGGTCATCATGGGTACCACTCTTACACCCTCAAGTGTAAAGTCTGGAAACATGACGACCACCTGATAAATAATTGGGATCCAGTTGGTCCCCCTTAGGCCTGGTTCAACATTGGGATCACAAAAGGCAAATCACAATCGCCTATGGAGTGTGAATGCATTGTTATCAAGCAATTGTGGCTCCATGTTGCAGTTATTTGCTTTTTTCGAGTCTCATTCCAGAGAATGAGAATGGCATTCTGACTGCCACCGAAATGTTGCACGCAGTGCACATTTGCGACATATACACACCGCAGGCACTGCAAGGATTTACCACAGTGCTTTGCTGAATACCGGCTATCAGTAAAGAGCAGAAACGCTCCCCACCAAAAGCACACCAAGTGTGAACTGGCCCTTGAGAGAATTTGATTGGTGATTACAAATTGTTGCAACCTGCAGTGTAGAGCTCAGGGGCATATTTAAAATGATTTCAATATACCCCCAAGTTCTACTTATGGCCTCCTCCTCCCCACAGCCATACCAATCCTCACCAAAAAGTTACAAAGCATAGAAGCGCAAACAAAACCAAAAAGATGCAGGCCAACAATTGTAATTCTGGAAAATACCAATTGCACTAGCAAAAACCCGGCAATGCAATTTACATGTTCATCGCCGTGCTGTTGCTATTGACAAAATAGGCACGATTAAATTTTTTAAATCGAAACGTGCCTAATCCAAAAGGGCCCTAATTAGTTGATCTACCTCTAAGATGGTTTATTATATTCTTTTTTGGCAGAGTACTTTGGCTAATTCAATTGGCTAAAAGTAAATCATATTTTGGACAATAGGATTTTAAGCCGGCCCACCATGGCAAGGTAGACTCTTAGGGCGGGTTGGGGAAAGGGAGTGAGAGAGGAATAGGGGATGGCAGTTTTGAAGAGGGATAAGGGGGATAGGTGGTCATCATGGGTACCACTCTTACACCCTTAAGTGTAAAGTCTTGAAACACGACGACCACCTGATAAATAATTGGGATCCAGTTGGTCCCTCTTAGGCCTGGTTCAACATTGGGATTGCAAAAGGCAAAAGGCAAACGTCTGTGGAATGTGTTCGCATTTTTACCAAGCAATTGTGGCTCCATGTTGCAGTGATTGCGTTTTTCGAGTCTCATTCCAGAGAATGAGAATGGCATTCTAACTGCCACCGAAATGTTGCACGCAGTGCACCTTTGCGACATATGCACACCGCAGGCACTGCAAGGATTTACCACAGTGCTTTGCTGAATACCGGCTATCAGCAAAGAGCAGAAATGCTACCCACCAAAAGCACACCAAATGTGAACTCGTCCTTGAGAGAATTTGATTGGTGATTACAAATTGTTGCAACCTGCAGTGTAGAACTCAGGGGCATATTTAAAATGATTTCAATACACCCCCAAGTTCTACTTATGGCCTCCTCCTCCCCAAGGCCATACCAATCCTCACCAAAAAGTTACAAAGCATAGAAGCGCAAACAAAACCAAAAAGATGCAGGCCGACAATTGTAATTCTAGAAAACACCAATTGCACTAGCAAAAACCCGGCAATGCAATTTATACGTGCATCGCTATGCTGTTGCTATTGGTAAAATGGGCACAATACAATTTTTTAAATCGAAACGTGCCTAATCCAAAAGGGCCCTAATTAATTGATCTACCTCTAAGATGGTTTATTATATTGTTTTTTGGCAGAGTACTTTGGCTAATCCAATTGGCTAAAAGTAAATCACATTTTGGCCAATAGGATTTTAAGCCGGTCCACCATGGCAAGGTAGACTCTTAGGGCGGGTTGGGGAAAGGGAGTGAGAGAGGAATAGGGGATGGCAGTTTTGAAGAGGGATAAGGGGGATAGGTGGTCATCATGGGTACCACTTTTACACCCTCAAGTGTAAAGTCTGGAAACATTACGACTACCTGATAAATAATTGGGATCCAGTTGGTCCCTCTTAGGCCTGGTTCAACATTGGGATCGCAAAAGGCAAATCACAATTGCCTATGGAGTGTGAATGCATTTTTATTAAGCAATTGTGGCTCCATGTTGCAGTGATTGCGGTTTTTCGAGTCTCATTCCAGAGAATGAGAATGGCATTCTAAGTGCCACCGAAATGTTGCACGCAGTGCACATTTGCGACATATACACACCGCAGGCACTGCAAGGATTTACCACAGTGCTTTGCTGAATACCGGCTATCAGTAAAGATCCGAAATGTTCCCCACCAAAAGCACACCAAGTGTGAACTGGCCCATGAGAGAATTAGATTGGTGAATACAAATTGTTGCAACCGGCAGTGTAGAACTCAGGGGCATATTTAAAATGATTTCAATATACCCCCAAGTTCTACTTATGGCCTCCTCCTCCCCACAGCCATACCAATCCTAACCAAAAAGTTGCAAAGCATAGAAGCGCAAACAAAACCAAATAGATGCAGGCCAACAATTGTAATTCTGGAAAATACCAATTGCACTGGCAAAAACCCGGCAATGCAATTTACATGTTCATCGCCGTGCTGTTGCTATTGGCACAATTCAATTTTTTTTAATCGAAACGTGCCTAATCCAAAAGGGCCCCAATTAGTTGATCTACCTCTAAGATGGTTTATTATATTCTTTTTTTGGCAGAGTACTTTGGCTAATTCAATTGGCTAAAAGTAAATCACATTTTGGACAATAGGATTTTAAGCCGGCCCACCATGGCAAGGTAGACTCTTAGGGCGGGTTGGGGAAAGGGAGTGAGAGAGGAATAGGGGATGGCAGTTTTGAAGAGGGATAAGGGGGATAGGTGGTCATCATGGGTACCACTCTCACACCCTCAAGTGTAAAGTCTCGAAACTCGACGACCACCTGATAAATAATTGGGATCCAGTTGGTCCCTCTTAGGCCCGGTTCAACATTGGGATTGCAAAAGGCAAAAGGCAAACGTCTGTGGAATGTGTTCGCATTTTTACCAAGCAATTGTGGCTCCATGTTGCAGTGATTGCGTTTTTCGAGTCTCATTCCAGAGAATGAGAATGGCATTCTAACTGCCACCGAAATGTTGCACGCAGTGCACCTTTGCGACATATGCACACCGCAGGCACTGCAAGGATTTACCACAGTGCTTTGCTGAATACCGGCTATCAGCAAAGAGCAGAAATGCTACCCACCAAAAGCACACCAAATGTGAACTCGTCCTTGAGAGAATTTGATTGGTGATTACAAATTGTTGCAACCTGCAGTGTAGAACTCAGGGGCATATTTAAAATGATTTAAATATACCCCCAAGTTCTACTTATGGCCTCCTCCTCCCCACAGCCATACCAATCCTCACCAAAAAGTTACAAAGCATAGAAGCGCAAACAAAACCAAAAAGATGCAGGCCGACAATTGTAATTCTAGAAAACACCAATTGCACTAGCAAAAATCCGGCAATGCAATTTATACGTGCATCGCTATGCTGTTGCTATTGGTAAAATGGGCACAATACAATTTTTTAAATCGAAACGTGCCTAATCCAAAAGGGCCCTACGTAGTTGATCTACCTCTAAGATGGTTTATTATTTTGTTTTTTGGCAGAGTACTTTGGCTAATCCAATTGGCTAAAAGTAAATCACATTTTGGCCAGTAGGATTTTAAGCCGGCCCACCATGGCAAGTTAGACTCTTAGGGCGGGTTGGGGAAAGGAAGTGAGAGAGGAATAGGGGATGGCAGTTTTGAAGAGGGATAAGGGGGATAGGTGGTCATCATGGGTACCACTCTTACACCCTCAAGTGTAAAGTCTGAAAACATTACGACCACCTGATAAATAATTGGGATCCAGTTGGTCCCTCTTAGGCCTGGTTCAACATTGGGATCGCAAAAGGCAAATCACAATTGCCTATGGAGTGTGAATGCATTTTTATCAAGCAATTGTGGCTCCATGTTGCAGTGATTGCGGTTTTTCGAGTCTCATTCCAGAGAATGAGAATGGCATTCTAAGTGCCACCGAAATGTTGCACGCAGTGCACATTTGCGACATATACACACCGCAGGCACTGCAAGGATTTACCACAGTGCTTTGCTGAATACCGGCTATCAGTAAAGATCAGAAATGCTCCCCACCAAAAGCACACCAAGTGTGAACTGGCCCTTGAGAGAATTAGATTGGTGATTACAAATTGTTGCAACCTGCAGTGTAGAACTCAGGGGCATATTTAAAATGATTTAAATATACCCCCAAGTTCTACTTATGGCCTCCTCCTCCCCACAGCCATACCAATCCTCACCAAAAAGTTGCAAAGCATAGAAGCGCAAACAAAACCAAATAGATGCAGGCCAACAATTGTAATTCTGGAAAATACCAATTGCACTGGCAAAAACCCGGCAATGCAATTTACATGTTCATCGCCGTGCTGTTGCTATTGGCACAATTCAATTTTTTTCATCGAAACGTGCCTAATCCAAAAGGGCCCAAATTAGTTGATCTACCTCTAAGATGGTTTATTATATTCTTTTTTGGCAGAGTACTTTGGCTAATCCAATTGGCTAAAAGTAAATCACATTTTGGCCAATTGGATTTTAAGCCAGCCCACCATGGCAAGGTAGACTCTTAGGGCGGGTTGGGGGAAGGGAGTGAGAGAAGTATAGGGGACGGCAGTTTTGAAGAGGGATAAGGGGGATAGGTGGTCATCATGGGTACCACTCTTACACCCTCAAGTGTAAAGTCTGGAAACACGATGACCACCTGATAAATAATTGGGATCCAGTTGGTCCCTCTTAGGCCTGGTTCAACATTGGGATTGCAAAGGGCAAACGTCTGTGGAGTGTGTTCGCATTTTTACCAAGCAATTGTGGCTCCATGTTGCAGTGATTGCGTTTCTCGAGTCTCATTACAGAGAATGAGAATGGCATTCTAACTGCCACCGAAATGTTGCACGCAGTGCACCTTTGCGACATATGCACACCGCAGGCACTGCAAGGATTTACCACAGTGCTTTGCTAAATATCCGGCTATCAGCAAAGAGCAGAAATGCTACCCACCAAAAGCACACCAAATGTGAACTCGTCCTTGAGAGAATTTGATTGGTGATTACAAATTGTTGCAACCTGCAGTGTAGAACTCAGGGGCATATTTAAAATGATTTCAATATACCCCCAAGTTCTACTTATGGCCTCCTCCTCCCCACAGCCATACCAATCCTCACCAAAAAGTTACAAAGCATAGAAGCGCAAACAAAACCAAATAGATGCAGGCCAACAATTGTAATTCTGGAAAATACCAATTGCACTAGCAAAAACCCGGCAATGCAATTTACATGTTCATCGCCGTGCTGTTGCTATTGGCAAAATTGTCACGATTACATTTTTTTAATCGAAACGTGCCTAATCCAAACGGGCCCTAATTAGTTGATCTACCTCTAAGATGGTTTATTATATTCTTTTTTGGCAGAGTACTTTGGCTAATCCAATTGGCTAAAAGTAAATCACATTTTGGCCAATAGGATTTTAAGCCGGCCCACCATGGCAAGGTAGACTCTTAGGGCGGGTTGGGGGAAGGGAGTGAGAGAAGTATAGGGGATGGCAGTTTTGAAGAGGGATAAGGGGGATAGGTGGTCATCATGGGTACCACTCTTACACCCTCAAGTGTAAAGTCTGGAAACACGACGACCACCTGATAAATAATTGGGATCCAGTTGGTCCCTCTTAGGCCTGGTTCAACATTGGGATTGCAAAGGGCAAACGTCTGTGGAGTGTGTTTGCATTTTTACCAAGCTATTGTGGCTCCATGTTGCAGTGATTGCATTTTTCGAGTCTCACTCCAGAGAATGAGAATGGCATTCTAACTGCCACCGAAATGTTGCACGCAGTGCACCTTTGTGACATATGCACACCGCAGGCACTGCAAGGATTTACCACAGTGCTTTGCTGAATACCGGCTATCAGCAAAGAGCAGAAATGCTCATCACCAAAAGCACACCAAGTGTGAACTCGTCTTTGAGAGAATTTGATTGGTGATTACAAATTGTTGCAGCCTGCAGTGTAGAACTCAGGGGCATATTTAAAATGATTTAAATAAACCCCCAAGTTCTACTTATGGCCTCCTCCTCCCCACAGCCATACCAATCCTCACCAAAAAGTTACAAAGCATAGAAGCGCAAACAAAACCAAATAGATGCAGGCCAACAATTGTAATTCTGGAAAATACCAATTGCACTAGCAAAAACCCGGCAATGCAATTTACATGTTCATCGCCGTGCTGTTGCTATTGGCACAATTCAATTTTTTTAATCGAAACGTGCCTAATCCAAAAGGGCCCTAATTAGTTGATCTACCTCTAAGATGGTTTATTATATTCTTTTTTGGCAGAGTACTTTGGCTAATCCAATTGGCTAAAAGTAAATCACATTTTGGACAATAGGATTTTAAGCCGGCCCACCATGGCAAGGTAGACTCTTAGGGCGGGTTGGGGAAAGGGAGTGAGAGAGGAATAGGGGATGGCAGTTTTGAAGAGGGATAAGGGGGATAGGTGGTCATCATGGGTACCACTTTTACACCCTCAAGTGTAAAGTCTGGAAACATTACGACCACCTGATAAATAATTGGGATCCAGTTGGTCCCCCTTAGGCTTGGTTCAACATTGGGATCACAAAAGGTAAATCACAATCGCCTATGGAGTGTGATTGCATTTTTACCAAGCAATTGTGGCTCCATGTTGCAGTGATTGCGTTTTTCGAGTCTCATTCCAGAGAGTGAGAATGGCATTCTAACTGCCACCGAAATGTTGCACGCAGTGCACCTTTGCAACATATGCACACCGCAGGCACTGCAAGGATTTACCACAGTGCTTTGCTGAATACCGGCTATCAGCAAAGAGCAGAAACGCTCCCCACCAAAAGCACACAAAGTGTGAACTCGTCCTTGAGAGAATTTGATTGGTGATTACAAATTGTTGCAACCTGCAGTGTAGAACTCAGGGGCATATTTAAAATGATTTAAATATACCCCCAAGTTCTACTTATGGCTTCCTTTTCCCCACAGCCATACCAATCCTCACCAAAAAGTTACAAAGCATAGATGCACAAACAAAACAAAAAAGATGCAGGCCGACAATTGTAATTCTGGAAAACACCAATTGCACTAGCAAAAACCCGGCAATGCAATTTATACATTCATCGCCGTGCTGTTGCTACTGGCAAAATGGGCACGATACAATTTTTTTAATCGAAACGTGCCTAATCCAAACGGGCCCTAATTAGTTGATCTACCTCTAAGATGGTTTATTATATTCTTTTTTTTTGCAGAGTACTTTGGCTAATCCAGTTGGCTAAAAGTAAATCACATTTTGGCCAATAGGATTGTAAGCCGGCCCACCATGGCAAGGTAGACTCTTAGGGCGGGTTGGGGGAAGGGAGTGAGAGAAGTATAGGGGATGGCAGTTTTGAAGAGGGATAAGGGGGATAGGTGGTCATCATGGGTACCACTCTTACACCCTCAAGTGTACAGTCTGGAAACACGACGACCACCTGATAAATAATTGGGATCCAGTTGGTCCCTCTTAGGCCTGGTTCAACATTAGGATTGCAAAAGGCAAAAGGCAAACGTCTGTGGAGTGTGTTCGCATTTTTACCAAGCAATTGTGGCTCCATGTTGCAATGATTGCGTTTTTCGAGTCTCATTCCAGAGAATGAGAATGGCATTCTAACTGCCACCGAAATGTTGCACGCGGTGCACCTTTGCGACATATGCACACCGTAGGCACTGCAAGGATTTACCACAGTGCTTTGCTGAATACCGGCTATCAGCAAAGAGCAGAAATGCTACCCACCAAAAGCACACCAAATGTGAACTCGTCCTTGAGAGAATTTGATTGGTGATTACAAATTGTTGCAGCCTGCAGTGTAGAACTCAGGGGCATATTTAAAATGATTTAAATATACCCCCAAGTTCTACTTATGGCCTCCTCCTCCCCACAGCCATAGCAATCCTCACCAAAAAGTTACAAAGCATAGAAGCGCAAACAAAACCAAATAGATGCAGGCCAACAATTGTAATTCTGGAAAACACCAATTGCACTAGCAAAAACCCGGCAATGCAATTTATACGTTCATCGCCGTGCTGTTGCTACTGGCAAAATGGGCACGATACAATTTTTTTAATCGAAACGTGCCTAATCCAAACGGGCCCTAATTAGTTGATCTACCTCTAAGATGGTTTATTATATTCTTTTTTTTGCAGAGTACTTTGGCTAATCCAGTTGGCTAAAAGTAAATCACATTTTGGCCAATAGGATTGTAAGCCGGCCCACCATGGCAAGGGAGACTCTTAGGGCGGGTTGGGGGAAGAGAGTGAGAGAAGTATAGGGGATGGCAGTTTTGAACAGGGATAAGGGGGATAGGTGGTCATCATGGGTACCACTCTTACACCCTCAAGTGTAAAGTCTGGAAACACGATGACCACCTGATAAATAATTGGGATCCAGTTGGTCCCTCTTAGGCCTGGTTAAACATTGGGATTGCAAAATGCAAAAGGCAAACGTCTGTGGAGTGTGTTTGCATTTTTACCAAGCTATTGTGGCTCCATGTTGCAGTGATTGCGTTTTTCGAGTCTCATTCCAGAGAATGAGAATGGCATTCTAAGTGCCACCGAAATGTTGCACGCAGTGCACATTTGCGACATATACACACCGCAGGCACTGCAAGGATTTACCACAGTGCTTTGCTGAATACCGGCTATCAGTAAAGAGCAGAAACTCTCCCTACCAAAAGCACACAATGTGTGAACTGGCCCTTGAGAGAATTTGATTGGTGATTACAAATTGTTGCAACCTGCAGTGTAGAACTCAGGGGCATATTTAAAATGATTTAAATATACCCCCAAGTTCTACTTATGGCCTCCTCCTCCCCACAGCCATACCAATCCTCACCAAAAAGTTACAAAGCATAGAAGCGCAAACAAAACCAAATAGATGCAGGCCAACAATTGTAATTCTGGAAAATACCAATTGCACTAGCAAAAACCCGGCAATGCAATTTACATGTTCATCGCCGTGCTGTTGCTATTGGCACAATTCAATTTTTTTAATCGAAACGTGCCTAGTCCAAAAGGGCCCTAATTAGTTGATCTACCTCTAAGATGGTTTATTATATTCTTTTTTGGCAGAGTACTTTGGCTAATCCAATTGGCTAAAAGTAAATCACATTTTGGACAATAGGATTTTAAGCCGGCCCACCATGGCAAGGTAGACTCTTAGGGCGGGTTGGGGAAAGAGAGTGAGAGAGGAATAGGGGATGGCAGTTTTGAAGAGGGATAAGGGGGATAGGTGGTCATCATGGGTACCACTCTTACACCCTCAAGTGTAAAGTCTGGAAACATGATGACCACCTGATAAATAATTGGGATCCAGTTGGTCCCCCTTAGGCCTGGTTCAACAATGGGATCGCAAAAGGCAAATCACAATTGCCTATGGAGTGTGAATGCATTTTTATCAAGCTATTGTGGCTCCATGTTGCAGTTATTTGCTTTTTTCAAGACTCATTCCAGAGAATGAGAATGGCATTCTAACTGCCACCGAAATGTTGCACGCAGTGCACATTTGCGACATATACACACCGCAGGCACTGCAAGGATTTACCACAGTGCTTTGCTGAATATCGGCTATCAGTAAAGAGCAGAAACGCTCCCCACCAAAAGCACACCAAGTGTGAACTGGCCCTTGAGAGAATTTGATTGGTGATTACAAAATGTTGCAACCTGCAGTGTAGAACTCAGGGGCATATTTAAAATGATTTCAATATACCCCCAAGTTCTACTTATGGCCTCCTTCTCCCCACAGCCATACCAATCCTCATCAAAAAATTACAAAGCATAGAAGCGCAAACAAAACCAAAAAGATGCAGGCCGACAATTGTAATTCTGGAAAACACCAATTGCACTAGCAAAAACCTGGCAATGCAATTTATACGTTCATCGCCATGCTGTTGCTATTGGCAAAATGGGCACGATACAATTTGTTAAATCGAAATGTGCCTAATCCAAAAGGGCCCTAATTAGTTGATCTACCTCTAAGGTGGTTTATTATATTCTTTTTTGGCAGAGTACTTTGGCTAATCCAATTGGCTAAAAGTAAATCACATTTTGGACAATAGGATTTTAAGCCGGCCCACCATGGCAAGGTAGACTCTTAGGGTGGGTTGGGGAAAGGGAGTGAGAGAGGAATAGGGGATGGCAGTTTTGAAGAGGGATAAGGGGGATAGGTGGTCATCATGGGTACCACTCTTACACCCTCAAGTGTAAAGTCTGGAAACATGACGACCACCTGATAAATAATTGGGATCCAGTTGGTCCCCCTTAGGCCTGGTTCAACATTGGGATCACAAAAGGCAAATCACAATCGCCTATGGAGTGTGAATGCATTGTTATCAAGCAATTGTGGCTCCATGTTGCAGTTATTTGCTTTTTTCGAGTCTCATTCCAGAGAATGAGAATGGCATTCTGACTGCCACCGAAATGTTGCACGCAGTGCACATTTGCGACATATACACACCGCAGGCACTGCAAGGATTTACCACAGTGCTTTGCTGAATACCGGCTATCAGTAAAGAGCAGAAACGCTCCCCACCAAAAGCACACCAAGTGTGAACTGGCCCTTGAGAGAATTTGATTGGTGATTACAAATTGTTGCAACCTGCAGTGTAGAGCTCAGGGGCATATTTCAAATGATTTCAATATACCCCCAAGTTCTACTTATGGCCTCCTCCTCCCCACAGCCATACCAATCCTCACCAAAAAGTTACAAAGCATAGAAGCGCAAACAAAACCAAAAAGATGCAGGCCAACAATTGTAATTCTGGAAAACACCAATTGCACTAGCAAAAACCCGGCAATGCAATTTACATGTTCATCGCCGTGCTGTTGCTATTGACAAAATAGGCACGATTAAATTTTTTAAATCGAAACGTGCCTAATCCAAAAGGGCCCTAATTAGTTGATCTACCTCTAAGATGGTTTATTATATTCTTTTTTTTTGCAGAGTACTTTGGCTAATCCAGTTGGCTAAAAGTAAATCACATTTTGGCCAATAGGATTGTAAGCCGGCCCACCATGGCAAGGTAGACTCTTAGGGCGGGTTGGGGGAAGAGAGTGAGAGAAGTATAGGGGATGGCAGTTTTGAAGAGGGATAAGGGGGATAGGTGGTCATCATGGGTATCACTCGTACACCCTAAAGTGTAAAGTCTGGAAACACGACGACCACCTGATAAATAATTGGGATCCAGTTGGTCCCTCTTAGGCCTGGTTCAACATTGGGATTGCAAAATGCAAAAGGCAAACGTCTGTGGAGTGTGTTTGCAGTTTTTAACAAGCTATTGTGGCTCCATGTTGCAGTGATTCAATTTTTCGAGTCTCACTCCAGAGAATGAGAATGGCATTCTAACTGCCACCGAAATGTTGCACGCAGTGCACCTTTGTGACATATGCACACCGCAGGCACTGCAAGGATTTACCACAGTGCTTTGCTGAATACCGGCTATCAGCAAAGAGCAGAAATGCTCATCACCAAAAGCACACCAAGTGTGAACTCGTCTTTGAGAGAATTTGATTGGTGATTACAAATTGTTGCAGCCTGCAGTGTAGAACTCAGGGGCATATTTAAAATGATTTAAATAAACCCCCAAGTTCTACTTATGGCCTCCTCCTCCCCACAGCCATACCAATCCTCACCAAAAAGTTACAAAGCATAGAAGCGCAAACAAAACCAAATAGATGCAGGCCAACAATTGTAATTCTGGAAAATACCAATTGCACTAGCAAAAACCCGGCAATGCAATTTACATGTTCATCGCCGTGCTGTTGCTATTGGCACAATTCAATTTTTTTTAATCGAAACGTGCCTAATCCAAAAGGGCCCTAATTAGTTGATCTACCTCTAAGATGGTTTATTATATTCTTTTTTGGCAGAGTACTTTGGCTAATCCAATTGGCTAAAAGTAAATCACATTTTGGACAATAGGATTTTAAGCCGGCCCACCATGGCAAGGTAGACTCTTAGGGCGGGTTGGGGAAAGGGAGTGAGAGAGGAATAGGGGATGGCAGTTTTGAAGAGGGATAAGGGGGATAGGTGGTCATCATGGGTACCACTTTTACACCCTCAAGTGTAAAGTCTGGAAACATTACGACCACCTGATAAATAATTGGGATCCAGTTGGTCCCCCTTAGGCTTGGTTCAACATTGGGATCACAAAAGGTAAATCACAATCGCCTATGGAGTGTGATTGCATTTTTACCAAGCAATTGTGGCTCCATGTTGCAGTGATTGCGTTTTTCGAGTCTCATTCCAGAGAGTGAGAATGGCATTCTAACTGCCACCGAAATGTTGCACGCAGTGCACCTTTGCAACATATGCACACCGCAGGCACTGCAAGGATTTACCACAGTGCTTTGCTGAATACCGGCTATCAGCAAAGAGCAGAAACGCTCCCCACCAAAAGCACACAAAGTGTGAACTCGTCCTTGAGAGAATTTGATTGGTGATTACAAATTGTTGCAACCTGCAGTGTAGAACTCAGGGGCATATTTAAAATGATTTAAATATACCCCCAAGTTCTACTTATGGCTTCCTTTTCCCCACAGCCATACCAATCCTCACCAAAAAGTTACAAAGCATAGATGCACAAACAAAACAAAAAAGATGCAGGCCGACAATTGTAATTCTGGAAAACACCAATTGCACTAGCAAAAACCCGGCAATGCAATTTATACATTCATCGCCGTGCTGTTGCTACTGGCAAAATGGGCACGATACAATTTTTTTAATCGAAACGTGCCTAATCCAAACGGGCCCTAATTAGTTGATCTACCTCTAAGATGGTTTATTATATTCTTTTTTTTTGCAGAGTACTTTGGCTAATCCAGTTGGCTAAAAGTAAATCACATTTTGGCCAATAGGATTGTAAGCCGGCCCACCATGGCAAGGTAGACTCTTAGGGCGGGTTGGGGGAAGGGAGTGAGAGAAGTATAGGGGATGGCAGTTTTGAAGAGGGATAAGGGGGATAGGTGGTCATCATGGGTACCACTCTTACACCCTCAAGTGTACAGTCTGGAAACACGACGACCACCTGATAAATAATTGGGATCCAGTTGGTCCCTCTTAGGCCTGGTTCAACATTAGGATTGCAAAAGGCAAAAGGCAAACGTCTGTGGAGTGTGTTCGCATTTTTACCAAGCAATTGTGGCTCCATGTTGCAGTGATTGCGTTTTTCGAGTCTCATTCCAGAGAATGAGAATGGCATTCTAACTGCCACCGAAATGTTGCACGCGGTGCACCTTTGCGACATATGCACACCGTAGGCACTGCAAGGATTTACCACAGTGCTTTGCTGAATACCGGCTATCAGCAAAGAGCAGAAGTGCTACCCACCAAAAGCACACCAAATGTGAACTCGTCCTTGAGAGAATTTGATTGGTGATTACAAATTGTTGCAACCTGCAGTGTAGAACTCAGGGGCATATTTAAAATGATTTCAATATACCCCCAAGTTCTACTTATGGCCTCCTCCTCCCCACAGCCATAGCAATCCTCACCAAAAAGTTACAAAGCATAGAAGCGCAAACAAAACCAAAAAGATGCAGGCCGACAATTGTAATTCTGGAAAACACCAATTGCACTAGCAAAAACCCGGCAATGCAATTTACACGTTCATCGCTGTGCTGTTGCTATTGGCAAAATAGTCACGATACAATTTTTTTATCGAAACGTGCCTAATCCAAAAGGGCCCTAATTAGTTTATCTACCTCTAAGATGGTTTATTACATTATTTTTTGGCAGAGTACTTTGGCTAATCCAATTGGCTAAAAGTACATCACATTTTGGCCAGTAGGATTGTAAGCCGGCCCACCATGGCAAGGTAGACTCTTAGGGCGGGTTGGGGAAAGGGAGTGAGAGAGGAATAGAGGATGGCAGTTTTGAAGAGGGATAAGGGGGATACGTGGTCATCATGGGTACCACTCTTACACCCTCAAGTGTAAAGTCTGGAAACATGATGACCACCTGATAAATAATTGGGATCCAGTTGGTCCCCCTTAGGCCTGGTTCAACATTGGGATTGCAAAAGGCAAATCACAATCGCCTATGGAGTGTGATTGCATTTTTACCAAGCAATTGTGGCTCCATGTTGCAGTGATTGCGTTTTTCGAGTCTCATTCCAGAGAATGAGAATGGCATTCTAACTGCCACCGAAATGATGCACGCAGTGCACATTTGCGACATATGCACACCGCAGGCACTGCAAGGATTTACCACAGTGCTTTGCTGAATACCGGCTATCAGCAAAGAGCAGAAACGCTCCCCACCAAAAGCACACAAAGTGTGAACTCGTCCTTGAGAGAATTTGATTGGTGATTACAAATTGATGCAACCTGCAGTGTAGAACTCAGGGGCATATTTAAAACGATTTAAATATACCTACAAGTTCTGCTTATTGCCTCCTCCTCCCCACAGCCATACCAATCCTCACCAAAAAGTTACAAAGCATAGAAGCGCAAACAAAACAAAAAAGATGCAGGCCGACAATTGTAATTCTGGAAAACACCAATTGCACTAGCAAAAACCCGGCAATGCAATTTATACGTTCATCGCCGTGCTGTTGCTACTGGCAAAATGGGCACGATACAATTTTTTTAATCGAAACGTGCCTAATGCAAATGGGCCCTAATTAGTTGATCTACCTCTAACATGGTTTATTATATTTTTTTTTTTTGGCAGAGTACTTTGGCTGATCCAGTTGGCTAAAAGTAAATCACATTTTGGACAATAGGATTGTAAGCAGGCCCACCATGGCAAGGTAAACTCTTAGGGCGGGTTGGGGGAAGGGAGTGAGAGAAGTATAGAGGATGGCAGTTTTGAAGAGGGATAAGGGGGATAGGTGGTCATCATGGGTACCACTCTTACACCCTCAAGTGTACAGTCTGGAAACACGACGACCACCTGATAAATTATTGGGATCCAGTTGGTCCCTCTTAGGCCAGGTTCAAAATTGGGATTGCAAAAGGCAAAAGGCAAACGTCTGTGGAGTGTGTTCGCATTTTTACCAAGCAATTGTGGCTCCATGTTGCAGTGATTGCGTTTTTCGAGTCTCATTCCAGAGAATGAGAATGGCATTCTAACTGCCACCGAAATGTTGCACGCAGTGCACCTTTGCGACATATGCACACCGCAGGCACTGCAAGGATTTACCACAGTGCTTTGCTGAATACCGGCTATCAGCAAAGAGCAGAAATGCTACCCACCAAAAGCACACAAAATGTGAACTCGTCCTTGAGAGAATTTGATTGGAGATTACAAATTATTGCAACCTGCAGTGTTGAACTCAGGGGCATATTTAAAATGATTTAAATAAACCCCCAAGTTCTACTTATGGCCTCCTCCTCCCCACAGCCATACCAATCCTCACCAAAAAGTTACAAAGCATAGAAGCGCAAACAAAACCAAATAGATGCAGGCCAACAATTGTAATTCTGGAAAATACCAATTGCACTAGCAAAAACCCGGCAATGCAATTTACATGTTCATCGCCGTGCTGTTGCTATTGGCAAAATTGGCACGATTACATTTTTTTTATCTAAACGTGCCTAATCCAAAAGGGCCCTAATGAGTTGATCTACCTCTAAGATGGTTTATTATATTCTTTTTTGGCAGAGGACTTTGGCTAATCCAATTGGCTAAAAGTAAATCACATTTTGGACAATAGGATATTAAGCCGGAACACCATGGCAAGGTAGAATCTTAGGGCGGGTTGGGGAAAGAGAGTGAGAGAGGAATAGGGGATGGCAGTTTTGAAGAGGGATAAGGGGGATAGGTGGTCATCATGGGTACCACTTTTACACCCTCAAGTGTAAAGTCTGGAAACATTACGACCACCTGATAAATAATTGGGATCCAGTTGGTCCCCCTTAGGCTTGGTTCAACATTGGGATCACAAAAGGTAAATCACAATCGCCTATGGAGTGTGATTGCATTTTTACCAAGCAATTGTGGCTCCATGTTGCAGTGATTGCGTTTTTCGAGTCTCATTCCAGAGAGTGAGAATGGCATTCTAACTGCCACCGAAATGTTGCACGCAGTGCACCTTTGCGACATATGCACACCGCAGGCACTGCAAGGATTTTCCACAGTGCTTTGCTGAATACCGGCTATCAGCAAAGAGCAGAAACGCTCCCCACCAAAAGCACACAAAGTGTGAACTCGTCCTTGAGAGAATTTGATTGGTGATTACAAATTGTTGCAACCTGCAGTGTAGAACTCAGGGGCATATTTAAAATGATTTAAATATACCCCCAAGTTCTACTTATGGCTTCTTTCTCCCCACAGCCATACCAATCCTCACCAAAAAGTTACAAAGCATAGAAGCACAAACAAAACAAAAAAGATGCAGGCCGACAATTGTAATTCTGGAAAACACCAATTGCACTAGCAAAAACCCGGCAATGCAATTTATACGTTCATCGCCGTGCTGTTGCTACTGGCAAAATGGGCACGATACAATTTTTTTAATCGAAACGTGCCTAATCCAAAAGGGCCCTAATTAGTTGATCTACCTCTAAGATGGTTTATTATATTCTTTTTTTGCAGAGTACTTTGGCTAATCCAGTTGGCTAAAAGTAAATCACATTTTGGCCAATAGGATTGTAAGCCGGCCCACCATGGCAAGGTAGACTCTTAGGGCGGGTTGGGGGAAGAGAGTGAGAGAAGTATAGGGGATGGCAGTTTTGAACAGGGATAAGGGGGATAGGTGGTCATCATGGGTACCACTCTTACACCCTCAAGTGTAAAGTCTGGAAACACGATGACCACCTGATAAATAATTGGGATCCAGTTGGTCCCTCTTAGGCCTGGTTAAACATTGGGATTGCAAAATGCAAAAGGCAAACGTCTGTGGAGTGTGTTTGCATTTTTACCAAGCTATTGTGGCTCCATGTTGCAGTGATTGCGTTTTTCGAGTCTCATTCCAGAGAATGAGAATGGCATTCTAAGTGCCACCGAAATGTTGCACGCAGTGCACATTTGCGACATATACACACCGCAGGCACTGCAAGGATTTACCACAGTGCTTTGCTGAATACCGGCTATCAGTAAAGAGCAGAAACTCTCCCTACCAAAAGCACACAATGTGTGAACTGGCCCTTGAGAGAATTTGATTGGTGATTACAAATTGTTGCAACCTGCAGTGTAGAACTCAGGGGCATATTTAAAATGATTTAAATATACCCCCAAGTTCTACTTATGGCCTCCTCCTCCCCACAGCCATACCAATCCTCACCAAAAAGTTACAAAGCATAGAAGCGCAAACAAAACCAAATAGATGCAGGCCAACAATTGTAATTCTGGAAAATACCAATTGCACTAGCAAAAACCCGGCAATGCAATTTACATGTTCATCGCCGTGCTGTTCCTATTGGCACAATTCAATTTTTTTAATCGAAACGTGCCTAATCCAAAAGGGCCCTAATTAGTTGATCTACCTCTAAGATGGTTTATTATATTCTTTTTTGGCAGAGTACTTTGGCTAATCCAATTGGCTAAAAGTAAATCACATTTTGGACAATAGGATTTTAAGCCGGCCCACCATGGCAAGGTAGACTCTTAGGGCGGGTTGGGGAAAGAGAGTGAGAGAGGAATAGGGGATGGCAGTTTTGAAGAGGGATAAGGGGGATAGGTGGTCATCATGGGTACCACTCTTACACCCTCAAGTGTAAAGTCTGGAAACATGATGACCACCTGATAAATAATTGGGATCCAGTTGGTCCCCCTTAGGCCTGGTTCGACAATGGGATCGCAAAAGGCAAATCACAATTGCCTATGGAGTGTGAATGCATTTTTATCAAGCAATTGTGGCTCCATGTTGCAGTGATTGCGGTTTTTCGAGTCTCATTCCAGAGAATGAGAATGGCATTCTAAGTGCCACCGAAATGTTGCACGCAGTGCACATTTGCGACATATACACACCGCAGGCACTGCAAGGATTTACCACAGTGCTTTGCTGAATACCGGCTATCAGTAAAGAGCAGAAACGCTCCCCACCAAAAGCACACCAAGTGTGAACTGGCCCTTGAGAGAATTTGATTGGTGATTACAAATTGTTGCAACCTGCAGTGTAGAGCTCTGGGGCATATATAAAATGATTTCAATAAACCCCCAAGTTCTACTTATGGCCTCCTCCTCCCCACGGCCATACCAATCCTCACCAAAAAGTTACAAAGCATAGAAGCGCAAACAAAACCAAAAAGATGCAGGCCAACAATTGTAATTCTGGAAAATACCAATTGCACTAGCAAAAACCCGGCAATGCAATTTACATGTTCATCGCCGTGTTTTTTAAATCGAAACGTGCCTAATCCAAAAGGGCCTTAATTAGTTGATCTACCTCTAAGATGGTTTATTATATTCTTTTTTGGCAGAGTACTTTGGCTAATTCAATTGGCTAAAAGTAAATCACATTTTGGACAATAGGATTTTAAGCCGGCCCACCATGGCAAGGTAGACTCTTAGGGCGGGTTGGGGAAAGGGAGTGAGAGAGGAATAGGGGATGGCAGTTTTGAAGAGGGATAAGGGGGATAGGTGGTCATCATGGGTACCACTCTTACACCCTTAAGTGTAAAGTCTCGAAACACGACGACCACCTGATAAATAATTGGGATCCAGTTGGTCCCTCTTAGGCCTGGTTCAACATTGGGATTGCAAAAGGCAAAAGGCAAACGTCTGTGGAGTGTGTTTGCATTTTTACCAAGCTATTGTGGCTCCATGTTGCAGTGATTGCATTTTTCGAGTCTCACTCCAGAGAATGAGAATGGCATTCTAACTGCCACCGAAATGTTGCACGAAGTGCACCTTTGCGACATATGCACACCGCAGGCACTGCAAGGATTTACCACAGTGCTTTGCTGAATACCGGCTATCAGCAAAGAGCAGAAATGCTACCCACCAAAAGCACACCAAATGTGAACTCGTCCTTGAGAGAATTTGATTGGTGATTACAAATTATTGCAACCTGCAGTGTAGAACTCAGGGGCATATTTAAAATGATTTAAATATACCCCCAAGTTCTACTTATGGCCTCCTCCTCCCCACAGCCATACCAATCCTCACCAAAAAGTTACAAAGCATAGAAGCGCAAACAAAACAAAAAAGATGCAGGCCGACAATTGTAATTCTGGAAAACACCAATTGGCACTAGCAAAAACCCGGCAATGCAATTTATACGTTCATCGCCATGCTGTTGCTATTGGCAAAATGGGCACGATACAATTTTTTAAATCGAAACGTGCCTAATCCAAAAGGGCCCTAATTAGTTGATCTACCTCTAAGATGGTTTATTATATTGTTTTTTGGCAGAGTACTTTGGCTAATCCAATTGACTAAAAGTAAATCACATTTTGGACAATAGGATTTTAAGCCGGCCCACCATGGCAAGGTAGACTCTTAGGGCGGGTTGGGGAAAGAGAGTGAGAGAGGAATAGGGGATGGCAGTTTTGAAGAGGGATAAGGGGGATAGGTGGTCATCATGGGTACCACCCTTACACCCTCAAGTGTAAAGTCTGGAAACATGAAGACCACCTGATAAATAATTGGGATCCAGTTGGTCCCCCTTAGGCCTGGTTCAACATTGGGATCACAAAAGGCAAATCACAATCGCCTATGGAGTGTGAATGCATTTTTATCAAGCAATTGTGGCTCCATGTTGCAGTTATTTGCTTTTTTCGAGTCTCATTCCAGAGAATGAGAATGGCATTCTAACTGCCACCGAAATGTTGCACGCAGTGCACATTTGCGACATATACACACCGCAGGCACTGCAAGGATTTACCACAGTGCTTTGCTGAATATCGGCTATCAGTAAAGAGCAGAAACGCTCCCCACCAAAAGCACACCAAGTGTGAACTGGCCCTTGAGAGAATTTGATTGGTGATTACAAATTGTTGCAACCTGCAGTGTAGAACTCAGGGGCATATTTAAAATGATTTCAATATACCCCCAAGTTCTACTTATGGCCTCCTCCTCCCCACAGCCATACCAATCCTCACCAAAAAGTTACAAAGCATAGAAGCGCAAACAAAACCAAAAAGATGCAGGCCGACAATTTTAATTCTAGAAAACACCAATTGCACTAGCAAAAACCCGGCAATGCAATTTATGCGTTCATCGCTATGCTGTTGCTATTGGTAAAATGGGCACAATACAATTTGTTAAATCGAAACGTGCCTAATCCAAAAGGGCCCTAATTAGTTGATCTACCTCTAAGATGGTTTATTATATTCTTTTTTGGCAGAGTACTTTGGCTAATCCAATTGGCTAAAAGTAAATCACATTTTGGCCAATAGGATTTTAAGCCGGCCCACCATGGCAAGGTAGACTCTTAGGGCGGGTTGGGGAAAGGGAGTGAGAGAGGAATAGGGGATGGCAGTTTTAAAGAGGGATAAGGGGGATAGGTGGTCATCATGGGTACCACTTTTACACCCTCAAGTGTAAAGTCTGGAAACATTACGACCAACTGATAAATAATTGGGATCCAGTTGGTCCCCCTTAGGCCTGGTTCAACATTGGGATCACAAAAGGCAAATCACAATCGCCTATGGAGTGTGATTGCATTTTTACCAAGCAATTGTGGCTCCATGTTGCAGTGATTGCGTTTTTCGAGTCTCATTCCAGAGAATGAGAATGGCATTCTAACTGCCACCAAAATGTTGCACGCAGTGCACCTTTGCGACATATGTACACTGCAGGCACTGCAAGGATTTACCACAGTGCTTTGCTGAATACCGGCTATCAGCAATGAGCAGAAACGCTCCCCACCAAAAGCACACAAAGTGTGAACTCGTCATTGAGAGAATTTGATTGGTGATTACAAATTGTTGCAACCTGCAGTGTAGAACTCAGGGGCATATTTAAAATGATTTAAATATACCTACAAGTTCTACTTATGGCCTCCTCCTCCCCACAGCCATACCAATCCTCACCAAAAAGTTACAAAGCATAGAAGCGCAAACAAAACCAAAAAGATGCAGGCCGACAATTGTAATTCTGGAAAACATCAATTGCACTAGCAAAAACCCGGCAATGCAATTTATACGTTTATCGCCATGCTGTTGCTATTGGCAAAATGGGCACGATACAATTTTTTAAATCAAAACGTGCCTAATCCAAAAGGGCCCTAATTAGTTGATCTACCTCTAAGATGGTTTATTATATTCTTTTTTTTTTGCAGAGTACTTTGGCTAATCCAGTTGGCTAAAAGTAAATCACATTTTGGCCAATAGGATTGTAAGCCGGCCCACCATGGCAAGGTAGACTCTTAGGGCGGGTTGGGGGAAAAGAGTGATAGAAGTATAGGGGATGGCAGTTTTGAAGAGGGATAAGGTGGATAGGTGGTCATCATGGGTACCACTCTTACACCCTCAAGTGTAAAGTCTGGAAACACGACGACCACCTGATAAATAATTGGGATCCAGTTGGTCCCTCTTAGGCCTGGTTCAACATTGGGATTGCAAAATGCAAAAGGCAAACGTCTGTGGAGTGTGTTTGCATTTTTACCAAGCAATTGTGGCTCCATGTTGCAGTAATTGCGTTTTTCGAGTCTCACTCCAGAGAATGAGAATGGCATTCTAACTGCCACCGAAATGTTGCACGCAGTGCACCTTTGCGACATATGCACACCGCAGGCACTGCAAGGATTTACCACAGTGCTTTGCTGAATACCGGCTATCAGCAAAGAGCAGAAATGCTCCCCACCAAAAGCACACCAAGTGTGAACTCGTCTTTGAGAGAATTTGATTGGTGATTACAAATTGTTGCATACTGCAGTGTAGAACTCAGGGGAATATTTAAAATGATTTAAATAAACCCCCAAGTTCTACTTATGGCCTCCTCCTCCCCACAGCCATACCAATCCTCACCAAAAAGTTACAAAGCATAGAAGCGAAAAAAAACCAAAAAGATGCAGGCCAACAATTGTAATTCTGGAAAATACCAATTGCACTAGCAAAAACCCGGCAATGCAATTTACATGTTCATCGCCGTGCTGTTGCTATTGGCAAAATTGGCACGATTAAATTTTCTAAATCGAAACGTGCCTAATCCAAAAGGGCCCTAATTAGTTGATCTACCTCTAAGATGGTTTATTATATTCTTTTTTGGCAGAGTACTTTGGCTAATTCAATTGGCTATCATGGGTACCACTCTTACACCCTCAAGTGTAAAGTCTGGAAACATGATGACCACCTGATAAATAATTGGGATCCAGTTGGTCCCCCTTAGGCCTGGTTCAACATTGGGATTGCAAAAGGCAAATCACAATTGCCTATGGAGTGTGAATGCATTTTTATCAAGCAATTGTGGCTCCATGTTGCAGTGATTGCGGTTTTTCGAGTCTCATTCCAGAGAATGAGAATGGCATTCTAAGTGCCACCGAAATGTTGCACGCAGTGCACATTTGCGACATATGCACACCGCAGGCACTGCAATTTACATGTTCATCGCCGTGCTGTTGCTATTGGCACAATTCAATTTTTTAAATCGAAACGTGCCTAATCCAAAAGGGCCCTAATTAGTTGAACTACCTCTAAGATGGTTTATTATATTCTTTTTTGGCAGAGTACTTTGGCTAATCCAATTGGCTAAAAGTAAATCACATTTTGGACAATAGGATTTTAAGCCGGCCCACCATGGCAAGGTAGACTCCTAGGGCGGGTTGGGGAAAGGGAGTGAGAGAGGAATAGGGGATGGCAGTTTTGAAGAGGGATAAGGGGGATAGGTGGTCATCATGGGTACCACTCTTACACCCTCAAGTGTAAAGTCTGGAAACATTACGACCACCTGATAAATAATTGGGATCCAGTTGGTCACCCTTAGGCCTGGTTCAACATTGGGATCACAAAAGGCAAATCGCAATCGTCTATGGAGTGTGAATGCATTTTTATCAAGCAATTGTGACTCCATGTTGCAGTGATTGCGTTTTTCGAGTCTCATTCCAGAGAATGAGAATGGCATTCTAACTGCCACCGAAATGTTGCACGCAGTGCACATTTGCGACATATACACACCGCAGGCACTGCAAGGATTTACCACAGTGCTTTGCTGAATACTGGCTATCAGTAAAGAGCAGAAACGCTCCCCACCAAAACACACCAAGTGTGAACTGGCCCTTGAGAGAATTTGATTGGTGATTACAAATTGTTGCAACCTGCAGTGTAGAACTCAGGGGCGTATTTAAAATGATTTAAATATACTCCCAAGTTCTACTTATGGCCTCCTCCTCCCCACAGCCATACCAATCCTCACCAAAAAGTTACAAAGCATAGAAGCGCAAACAAAACCAAATAGATGCAGGCCAACAATTGTAATTCTGGAAAATACCAATTGCACTAGCAAAAACCCGGCAAGGCAATTTACATGTTCATTGCCGTGCTGTTGCTATTGGCACGATTCAATTTTTTTAATCGAAACGTGCCTTATCCAAAAGGGCCCTAATTAGTTGTTTTACCTCTAAGATGGTTTATTATATTCCTTTTTGGCAGAGTACTTTGGCTAATCCAATTGGCTAAAAGTAAATCACATTTTGGCCAATAGGATTTTAAGCCGGCCCACCATGGCAAGGTAAACTCTTAGTTCGGGTTGGGGGAAGGGAGTGAGAGAATAGGGGATGGCACTTTTGAAGAGGGATAAGAGAGATAGGTGGTCATCATGGGTACCACTCTTACACCCTCAAGTGTAAAGTCTGGAAACACAACGACCACCTGATAAATAATTGGGATCCCGTTGGTCCCCCTTAGGCCTGGTTCAACATTGGGATCGCAAAGGGCCAATCACAATCGCCTATGGAGTGTGAATGCATTTTTACCAAGCAAATGTGGCTACATGTTGCAGTAATTGTGTTTTTTGAGTCTCATTCCAGAGAATAAGAATGGCACTCTACCTGCCACCAACATGCTGCACGCAGTGCATCTTTGTGACATACTGTATGCACACCGCAGGCACTGCAAGGATTTACCACAGTGCTTTGCTGAATACCGGCTATCAGCAAAGAGCAGAAACGCTCCCCACCAAAAGCACACCAAGGATGAACTGGCCATTGAGAGAATTTGATTGGTGATTACAAATTGTTGCAACCTGCAGTGTAGAACTCAGTAGCATTTTTAAAGAGGAGCTGTTAGGTGTAGGGTCTCAGAGAAAAAAAAAACACATACCGTATATACTCGCAAGCAAGCCGACCCGCATGTAAGCCAACCCCCCTACTTTTACCTGAAAAACCAGGAAAAAATGATTGACCCCCATATAAGCCGGGGGTATGAAATGCTGGCCGCGTGATCCCACCCAGTGTGTCCCAGTATAGTTAGTATAGTGCCCAGTATAGCTAGTATAGTGCCCAGTATGGGTAGGTAGTCCCCCAGTATAGCTAGTAAAGTGCCCAGTATAGATAGTATAGTGCTCAGTATGGGTCAGTCGCGACCCAGTATAGCTAGTATAGTGCCCAGTATAGCTAGTAAAGTGCCCAGTATGGGTAGGTAGTCCCCCAGTATAGCTAGTAAAGTGCCCAGTATAGCTAGTATAGTGCCCAGTATGGCTAGTATAGTGCCCAGTTCCCAATATGGCTAGCATAGTGCCCAGTATGGCTAGTATAGTGCCCCAGTATAGCTAGCATAGTGCCCCAGTATAGCTAGCATAGTGCCCCAGTATAGCTAGTATAGTTCCCCAGTATAGCTAGTATAGTGCCCCAGTATAGCTAGCATAGTGCCCCAGTATAGCTAGCATAGTGCCCAGTATAGCTAGTTTAGTGCCCAGTATGGCTAGGTGGGTGGGTAGGTAGTTAGTGCCCCTCCCTGCTCCCCGCGCGGCCGCCACTGCTATTACCTTAGGCGGCGCCGCTTCCTCTATCCCCGTCCTGCTCCGGTAACTAATTCACAGCAGCGCGCCCCTCGGTGGCTGCTGTGTGATGACGGAGGAAACCATAGAGAGCGGCTTCCTGTAGCGGCGATATGTATCGCCATTACTATGGGAACCGCTCTCTATGGTTTCCTCCGTCATCACACAGCAGCCGCCGAGGGGCGCGCTGCTGTGAATTAGTTACCGGAGAAGGACGGGGATAGAGGAAGTGGCGCCGCCTAAGGTAATAGCAGCGGCGGCCGCGGGGGGAGTGGGGAGGGGCACTACTTACCCACCTACCCATACTGGAACATAACTCGCAAGCAAGCCGACTCCCCAACTTTTGGGCCACTTTTGGGGGGTGAAAAATTTGGCTTGCTTGCGAGTATATACGGTATATCAGTAGCTAAATTTTGGCTCTACTTACATTACATATGCATTTCACTGTCCATGTTTGGATTTCACAGAATTTTTATATAGTATTTGCAGAGAATGATGCTCCTGACAGCTCATGGCAGGTTCCATGTTTGTCTGTCTCCTATGAAGCCAATTGTGATGTCATATCCTCCCTGCTTGCTGATGATTCGACTCACAAAAGAGATCCTAATGGACAACACTACTGTGCAGTGAACATTAATTAGCCATGTGGCTAGGAACAATAGCAGACTCATGCAGTATACTCTAACGGAACATGTGCCCTGTGATTTTTCAGTGCTGTGAGTTTAGGCTGCTGTTAGAAGCTGCTGTAACATGAGCCTGTAACTTCTCACTGTGAAAGCAGCCTTAGGGGGTGATAGGGAAATGAAGAGGATGACCCAAGGTAGGTAGGTGCCCCCAGTACAGGTTAGCTAGGTGGGTGCCTCCAATATAGGTTGCCAGAATAGTTGCCCCCAGTATAGGCTAGCTAGGTAGGTGCCCCCAGTATAGGCTAGATAGGTAGGTGCCCACAGTATAGGCTAGATAGGTAGCTGCTCCCAATATAGGTTAGATAGGTAGCTGCCCCCAATATAGGTTAGATAGGTAGCTGCCCCCAGTAAAGGTTAGATAGGTAGGTGCCCCCAGTAAAGGCTAGATAGGTAGGTGCACCCAATACAGGTTAGATAGGTAGGTGCCCCTAATAGAAGTTAGATAGGTAGGTGCCCCCAGTATAGGCTAGATAGGTAGGAGCCCCCAGTACAGGTTAGATAGGTAGCTGCCCCCAGTATAGGTTATATAGGTAGCTACCTGCAAGATAGGTTAGATAGGTAGCTGCCCCCAGTATAGGTAAGATAGGTAGGTGCCCCCAGTACATGTAAGTGTGAACTGGCCCTTGAGAGAATTTGATTGGTGATTACAAATTGTTGCAACCTGCAGTGTAGAACTCAGGGGCATATTTAAAATGATTTATATATACCCCCGAGTTCTACTTATGGCCTCCTCCTCCCAACAGCCATACCAATCCTCACCAAAAAGTTACAAAGCATAGAAGTGCAAACAAAACAAAAAAGATGCAGGCCGACAATCGTAATTCTGGAAAAAATACCAATTGCACTAGCAAAAACCCGGCAATGCAATTTACATGTTCATCGCCGTGCTGTTGCTATTGGCAAAATGGGCACGATACAATTTTTGAATCGTAACGTGCCTAATACAAAAGGGCCCTAATTAGTTGATCTACCTCTAAGATAGTTTATTATATTCTTTTTTGGCAGAGTACTTTGGCTAATCCAATTGGCTAAAAGTAAATTACGTTTTGGCCAATAGGATTGTAAGCCGGCCCACCATGGCAAGGTAGACTCTCAGGGTGGGTTGGGGGAAGGGAGTGAGAGAGGTATAGGGGATGGCAGTTTTGAAGAGGGATAAGGGGGATAGGTGGTCATCATGGGTACCACTCTTACACCCTCAAGTGTAAAGTCTGGAAACACGACGACCACCTGCTAAATAATTGGGATCCAGTTGGTCCCCCTTAGGCCTGGTTCAACATTGGGATCGCAGAAGGCAAATCACAATCGCCTATGGAGAGTGATTGCATTTTTACCAAGCAAATGTGGCTCCATGTTGCAGTGATTGCGTTTTTCGAGTCTCATTCCAGAGAATGAAAATGATACTCTAACTGCCACCAATATGTTGCACGCAGTGCACCTTTGCGACATATGCACACCGCAGGCACTGCAAGGATTTACCACAGTGCTTTGCTAAATACCGGCTATCAGCAAAGAGCAGAAATGCTCCCCACCAAAAGCACACCAAGTGTGAACTGGCCCTTGAGAGAATTTGATTGGTGATTACAAATTGTTGCAACCTGTGGTGTAGAACTCGGGCATATTTAAAATGATTTAAATATACCCCCAAGTGCACCTTTGCAACATATGCACACCGCAGGCACTGCAAAGATTTACCACAGTGCTTTACTGAATACCGGCTATCAGCAAAGGGCAGAAACGTTCCCCACCAAAAGCACTCCAAGCACCAACAAATTACTGTGCGCGGTACAAAGTAAGTAAAAACATGGGGTGTATTGTAATTCAGAAAAATGTATACACCAAATATAAACACACTGGCTTAATAAACAGACTTGGTAGACAAACGTTACATGATGAATAAATGTATAACAAATTTCAAGACACAAAATGGTGACAGAGCCTTGTCCTTGTGAGCTTACAATCTATGGGAATTTGGGGGATGGGGTAGTAAAGAACATGTGTACCAAGAGGTGATGTGTTTTTAGGTTTCCTAGTGAGGAGCACAACTTGGCCAGAGGCTGATGTGGGAGTGGCCTAAGTTGGAGTGTGTATGCTGATGTGGGAGTGGCCTAAGTTGGAGTGTGTATGCTTGTTGGAAAATTTATCTATCAAGTGTGATGCTTTTTCAGGACCATATACTAGCACAGATTAATAATTCATAGCAGCAATTCATAGCTGTTGCATGGAATAACTGGAGAATTATTGCCACCCTGAAATCCTATAAATTGTAACACCTCAAGTGTGACCATGTTTCAGGGCCGTATACAGTCACACTCTGTCAGTCAGTTATAAATGGTGGTGAGAAATGACTTTCAGGTACTTCTCCCATTTGTAGAGCTGCAGGACTGTCTTAAAGGATGTATTCTCAGCAGAATCCGGCACCCGGCCTCCAGTACTGCAGAGTGACCAGGATCTGCTTTCCAGTCCGCAATTCCCCAATATGCATCCATACTAGAACAGCAGTGAAAAGTACCACCTGAGAGGGCGTGTGCCAGAGGCTCCCAGCATCTTCTATCTATACCCAGCTGAGTATTGTGAGGTCATCAGGTAATCCTGACCAGGGCAGTTTCTTGGCAAAAATACACCCAGGGCGAGGGTGTAAAAAGTGCACCCCCCACCCCCCTCCATGTGAAGCCAGGTATAGGTGCTCGCAGTATAGGTTAGCCAGGTCTAGTTACACTCAGTATAGGTAGCCAGCTATAAATCCTCCCAGTATAGGTAGCCAGGCATAGGTGCCCCAGTATAGGTAGCCAGCTACAGGTCCCCACAGTATAGGTTAGCCAGGTAGATACCTCCAGTATAGGTATGCAGTATAGTTGCCCCAGTATAGGTTAGATAGGCAGGTGTCCCCGCTATTGGTTAGATAGGTAGGTGCCCCCAGTACAGGTTAGCTAGGTGGGTGCCTCCAATATAGGTAGCCAGAATAGTTGCCCCCAGTATAGGCTAGCTAGGTAGGCGCCCCCAGTATAGGCTAGATAGGTAGGTGCCCACAGTATAGGCTAGATAGGTAGCTGCTCCCAATATAGGTTAAATAGGTAGCTGCCCCCAATATAGGTTAAATAGGTAGCTGCCCCCAATATAGGTTAGATAGGTAGCTGCCCCCAGTAAAGGCTAGATAGGTAGGTGCCCCCAGTAAAGGCTAGATAGGTAGGTGCACCCAATACAGGTTAGATAGGTAGGTGCCCCTAGTAGAAGTTAGATAGGTAGGTGGCGCCCCCAGTATAGGCTAGATAGGTAGGAGCCCCCAGTACAGGTTAGATAGGTAGCTGCCCCCAGTATAGGTTATATAGGTAGCTACCTGCAAGATAGGTTAGATAGGTTGCTGCCCCCAGTATAGATTAGATAGGTAGGTGCCCCCAGTACATGTTAGTTGGGTGGGTGCCTCCAATATAGGTAGCCAGAATAGTTGCCCACCATATAGGCTAGCTAGGTAGGTGCCCACAGTATAGGCTAGATAGGTAGGTGCCCCCAGTATGTTAGATAGGTATCTGCCCCCAATATAGGTTAGATAGGTAGGTGCCCCTAGTACAGGCTAGATAGGTAGGTGCCCCCAGTATGTTAGATAGGTATCTGCACCCAATAAAGGGTTGGATAGGTAGGTTCTCCCAGTACAGGCTAGATAGGTAGGTGCCCCCAGTACAGGTTAGATAAGTAGATGCCCCCAGTATAGGTTAGATAGGTAGGTGCCCCCAGTACAGGCTAGATAGGTAGGTGCCCCCTGTACAGGCTAGATAGGTAGGTGCCCCCAGTACAGGTTAGATAGGTAGCTGCCCTCCGTATAGGTTAGATAGGTAAATGCCCCCAGTATAAGTTAGATAGGTAGGTGCTTCCAGTACAGGTTAAATAGGTAGCTGCCCTCCGTATAGGTTAGATAGGTAGGTATGACAAAAAGGTTAGTCGGGAGCCTCATATACAACGTATCAAAAATATTTTTTATTCCAAAAGCATAGTGTGAACAACCCCCCCCCCCCCCACCCCATTTAAAACCATAAAAATGGCTGCAGTTCCCATAGAGGATGGTGGACCTAGTGCTAGATGAATTTGGAGTGCACTCCTATTATTCAAGCATAAACAACAGTTACCAATAGCGTGTTTCTTCGGGGCCCCCTTTATATAAACTCAGGATGCTATTAATCCTTGTGATGTTCTCTATAGGTATCCGAGTCATGTGCCATATGTCATGGATAGCATATGATGAATAGACTTCAGCCTCTTAGTTTAGCTCCTCTTTTTATATGCAGAAAATACCCAGCAATTGTTCTAAGCAGACCGGCACTCGCCGGGACTCACCTGTCCTTTTGTATAAGCGTATTACGCTATAATGGTGGGTACTTCCGGCATTAGCAACGTCCATAAGCCAGGTTCCCTTGCGTGCCACTCGTCTGCCGCCGTCCGTTTATGTGCACCAGCTACTTCTGCCGTTTGGGCGTTTCGAAGCAGGAACCAGGATGCTGGGGAGAGAGAGCGAGGCCATACACCGAGATCCATCACATGACCGCAACCTCATGTGATGCGTTTCACCTGGCGTTGGATTTCTTCAGACAGGTAGGTACCTGCAATATAGGTTAGATAGGTAGGTGCCCCCAGTATAGGTTAGATAGGTAGGAACCCCCAGTTCAGGCTAGATAGGTAGGGGCCCCCAGTATAGGTTAGATAGGTAGGTACCCCCTGTATAGGTTAGATAGGTAGGTACCCCCTGTATAGGTTAGATAGGTAGGTGCTCCCAGTATAGGTTAGATAGGTAGGTACCTGCAATATTGGTTAGATAGGTAGCTGCCCCCAGTATAGGTTAGATAGGTAGGTACTCTCAGTATAAGTTAGATAGGTAGCTGCCCCCAGTATAGGTTAGACAGGTAGGTGCCCCCAGTATAGGTTAGATAGGTAAGTATCCCGAGTATAGGCTAGATAGGTAGGTGGCCCCAGTATAGGTTAGATACGTAGGTACCCCCAGTATAGGCTAGATAGGTAGGTGCCCCCAGTATAGGTTAGATAGGTAGGTACCCCCTGTATAGGTTAGATAGGTAGGTGCTCCCAGTATAGGTTAGATAGGTAGGTACCAGCAATATAGGTTAGATAGGTAGCTGCACCCAGTATAGGTTAGATAGGTAGGTACTCCCAGTATAGGTTAGATAGGTAGCTGCCCCCAGTATAGGTCAGATAGGTAGGTGCTTGCAGTATAGGTTAGATAGGCAGGTGCCCCCCCAGTGTAGGCTAGATAGGTAGGTACCCCCAGTGTAGGCTAGATAGGTAGGTGCCCCCAGTATAGGTTAGATAGGTAGGTACCCCCAGTATAGGCTAGATAGGTAGGTGCCCCAGTATAGGTTAGATAGGGAGGTACCCCCTGTATAGGTTAGATAGGTAGGTTCCCCCAGTATAGGTTAGATAGGTTTGTACCTGCAATATAGGTTAGATAGGTAGCTGCCCCCAGTATAGGTTAGATAGGTTTGTACCTGCAATATAGATTAGATAGGTAGCTGCCCCCAGTATAGGTTAGATAGGTAGGTACTCCCAGTATAGTTTAGATAGGTAGCTGCCCCCAGTATAGGTTAGATAGGTAGGTGTCCCCAGTATAGGTTAGATAGGTAGGTGCCCCAAGTACAGGTTAGATAGGTAGGTGCCCCCAGTATAGGTTAGATAGGTAGGTACCCCCAGTATAGGTTAGATAGGTAGCTGCCCTCAGTATCGGCTAGAAAGGTAGGTACCCTCCCCCCCCCCCCATCATGGAGTTGGGAGTCAGCCGAGGGGAGAGCGACACAACCTCTCTCTCCCTTCCTCTCCCGGGCCGCCCTCCGTGCTCCCTCTCCGATGCAGAGTAAAGCGCAGCAGGAAGCAATGTAGAGAGCAACTCACCTGCCTGCATTCCAATCTCCGGTCACTATCCGCTCGTCTCCTCCTCTGCATAGCCGCTTATACACACTATACTTCCTGCTAAACAGGTACCCCCAAACAGGAAGTATAGTGTGTATAAGCGGCTACGCGGAGGAGGAGACCAGCGGATAGCGACCGGCGATTGGAACTCAGGCAGGTGAGTTGCTCTCTACATTGCTTCCTGCTGCACTTTACTCTGCATCGGAGGGGGAGAACGGAGGGCGGCCTGGGAGAGGAAGGGAGGAAGAGGTCGGGCCGCTCTCCCCACAGCTGCAGCTCCCCCTCCATCACTGCCCCCCCCTCTTCCTCAGAGCTCAGGGCGGCTGCACGGCCCTACAAAACGGGCCTGATCCTGACTCTATGGAAGGAGTTAATAAGCCTGAGGTAGAGAATATAACCTTGTGAGACAATCATAACCATAAAGAAAAAGTAACATTAATAAGCACACAAATATGTAAATAAAACTGTGCCCCATTGTAGAATGGAATCTCCACTTTCACACATATCATACATGATCAGAAAATGACTCAGATGCTTCCAGCTAGTTGTTATGCCTGGTACATACACACCATGCAATTTCCCGTCAGATAGACGGGTCCAAACGATGATTTCTGACAGGTCCTATCTGATCTGATTTCTGATCGTTTTTCTGATGCATTTTTTGTAGAAGTTTTTGGAAAACGATTGGAAAAACGATCTGAAATCAGATCGGACCTGTCCAAATTATCGATTCGATCCGTCTATCTGAAGGAAATTGCATGGTATGACCCAGGCATAACACCTATAGGATGTAGTCTTCCCAGTGAGTAAATCCTGGTACACACTTTCAATTATGATTGGCCAGTCACTAACTAACCTTACCAACATGCACTATGGGAGCCAACAGATATTGGATTTAATGAGCAGATTGTGTAGGTAAACAATCATACTATATCTAAGGCTAGGTTAACACTTGGTCCGTTAACGTATCTGTGGCTCTGTTTTTCAGGCCGGATCAAAACTGGAGCCACGGATACCAGTGTTAAAGATAGCAGTTCTCTTCACCCATAAAAGATCCAGATCCGTCTGCGTTCAGGGGGACCCGTTTTTAAAACCTGAACGGACAGTCTGGATTTGCAACATTTTCAAGGACCCCCACTAGCTGGAGGGGGAGAGGGTACAGGGGACCCAGCTGAGGGGAGGGAGGACGACGACCCGCCTCCCCGCTGCCGATTCCACAGACTGGAAACGTCCCCTGTGGTTATACCTTAGCCTCCGTTTTGTTTAGGGGGGAAAAAAACAGATCCGTTTAAAACGGATTTCATCCTGAACGGACAAGTGTGGACCTAGCCATAGGTGGTATAATTCAGAGTTCCCCAACCCTGTCCTCAAGGCCCACCAACAGTGCATGTTTTGTGGAAATCCAGAGAGGTGGTTAATCAGCTCTGCTGAGACATTAATTACCTCACCTGTGATTGTGTGCGGTTTCCTGCAAAACATGCACTGTTGGTGGGCCTTGAGGACAGGGTTGGGGAACTCTGGTATAATTGGTCAGTTATTGACCAATCATAATTGAAAGTGTGTACCAGGATTAAGAAACTAGTCCTTCATTCTAGTGGTAGCTCATGCCTACTCCGTTAGGTGGGTCCCAGTAGCCCCAGATATTCTGAAACCTGAGCTCTTGTTCTTGTACTAAACATGTCAAACGTTCCATCGTATTGCGATGATTGGCCCGCTTGGTGTTAGTAGTTTTTAGATCATCAAATCATTATATTTGGGATCTGTTTATATAACTTTCTATTTGGCTTCTAATTACCATAGTTTCTGTGTACAGATCACAAATATGATGATTTGATGATCTGAAAACTACAAACACCAAGCTGGCCAATCATGAATCCACAGTTATGTTTACTAATGCACTTAAAGTGACATTTAAGCCTAAAAAAAAAAAAAAAGAGTTTTACTCCCCTGGGGCTTCCCTCAGCCCCCTGCAATAGCAGCATAGGGGGCGATATTGTGGCTGGGAACGTGAAGAATCATTCGCGTTCCCAGCCTGATGGCCGGTGACGGCGAAACCAGAAGTAGCCGCCGGCGGGGACAGGAGGATTGGAAGGACACGGCAAGGGCACCGTTCAGCTGCAGGGGGCTGAGGGGAGCCCCAGGTGAGTAAAACTCATTTTTTTTAAATGACTTAAGTATTCCTTTAAGGGGCCCATACACTGGTCGATTTCAGCCATCGATCGATTTTATAGAATAGATTGATCAGAAATCGATTCTATCAAATTCCCAATTCGATCGATTTGCGGCCGATTTCGATCGATTTGATCTATCTGACAAGATGGAAAATCTAGGTCGATCTATGGCCCTTAGAGTTGCATTGGATCTAATGGTCCAATAATGCATTTATATCTATTTCCAATAGATTTTATTCTGAAATCTATTGGAAATCTGTTCCTAGTGTGTGGAACACATCAGATAGATTCCTGTCAGATTGGACTTGACAGGCATCTGCCAGAAATCTATCTGATGGTGAAATCTGCTGTAAATCTATAAATGTTTGGCCACCTTTACACTCAGCTCTTACTTAGTGCTTAAAACTGACTGAGGCTGGGTGCACACATAACAGAGCGTGAAAGGTTGTGTTTTCTGTCATGTGTGGGGGGTTTTGTGTGCGTTTTTAGTACGTTTTCAGTTTTTCCTTGCAGATGCGTTTTTCAAGCGTTTTATGCGTTTGTGTTCTGCATATACAAAACCCATATGCGTTTTGTACGCACTTTTCAATTGCGTTTTATGCTAATCACTAGGAAGACAACAGGAAGCGGAAATATATCAGAATTTTTTTTAAAATAAAAACGCATGGAAAATGCATAAAAAACGCATAGCATTCTGTTCCCATTGTCTTTCATTATGTGTGTTTTTGAATATTATGCAACAAAACCTGCATATTAAAAACGCATATGCGTTTTTATATCCATTTTTCCCTGCAGTCCATTGACTTCCATTAGCGACTAAAACGCAGTGTTTGTTCTGCAACGTTAGCGTTTCTGCTAAGTGTGCACCTAGTCTGTATGTTCTCTATTCCATATACTTATTCTTCCTATATGCATCCTCTATGTATAACCAGCTGAGTACTGTGAGGTCATCAGGTAATCCCAGCATCCTCTATACCCAGCTGAGTATTGTGAGGTCATCAATTAATCCCAGCATCCTCTATACCCAGTTGAGTATTGTGAGGTCATCAAGTAATCCCAGCATCCTCTATACCCAGCTGAGTATTGTGAGGTCATCAAGTAATCCCAGCATCCTCTATACCCATCTGAATACTGTGAGGTCATCAGGTAATCCCAGCATCCACTATACCCAGCTGAGTATTGTGAGGTCATCAGGTAATCCCAGCATCCTCTATCTATACCCATCTGAGTACTGTGAGGTCATCAGGTAATCCCAGCATCCTCTATTTGTACCCATCTAAGTATTGTGAGGTCATCAGGTAATCCCAGCATCCTCTATACCCATCTGAGTATTGTGAGGTCATCAAGTAATCCCAGCATTCTCTATCTATACCCATCTGAGTATTGTGAGGTCATCAGGTAATCCAAGCATCCACTATTTGTACCCAGCTGAGTATTGTGTGGTCATCAGGTGGGGAAAAAAACAGCTGTAACTGATCAGTCAAGTTTTCATATGGAAAGACACTTTACAGCATGTCAGGACTGTTTGCATGTAATTGATAATGTATTCTGTTGTAGGGATTTGATTATATTTACTTATTTTCATAATTCACACTGATGTAATGCTTCCTGAGTGAGGTTTGTTGGCTTTTTTGTATATAATGACTTTGCTTACCTTTTCAATAAAACTTGTTAAAACAATATATATATATATATATATATATATATATATATATATATATATATATATATATATATACATATATATATATATAATCTTTTTTTAGCTATTTGACAAGTATACTGTATATAGCCATCATTTCTGATATCATCTGGTACATCTGCTTACATTACTTTTTCTCTGGCTACTATATATATATATATATATATATATATATATATATATATATATATATATATATATATATATATATATATATATATATATATATATAGCTTTCATTACCATAATTGCTGTATTTAAATCCTGTGACTCTATGATTGTTGTTTAAATAATAAAAAATAAATAGTTACTAAAACATTCCTTCCTTCTGTTGCGGCATCGGAGCTGCGATCAGCAGCAGAGGCGCCCCGCTCGGCTTGGTCTCTAGGCGAATGCCTCGCTCCCGCAGCGGAGCTTCCTTATAAAGCCACAGAGAGGACCACGTTGAGAACACACACAGCCCCCGCGCGCTGCTGCGCCACACTTGTGCTTCTTCTCCCGCCTCTTCGCGGGGTTTTAAGGCGATCTGCGACCCCCAAACCCGGGACTACCCGCATATCTCCATCTCCGGACTCCCCCCGAAGACCCGAACAGGAATCCGGGAGGAATGCTGCCGCTTTCATGTGGAAATCCCCCGATCTATGGGCGCCCCCTGGCGGTCACAGTGCTAGCGGCGGGGAGGCGGCTGTTCGGAGGCAGATTGCAAGGGTGAGAGGGGGACAGAGATGGGAGATCGCTGCTGGGGGTGGAGGAGGGCTCTCTGGCAGACACCTGTAATGCTATTTGGGGCCTCCAGGGGGTGGTGATGGGGAGCTACGAGCAGTGTAGTGTGATTGAAGAAGCACAGAGCCTGTCACGTGACCCCGGAGCTGTCGGCACTGGAAGCTCAGATGTGGCTCTGTCACCGTAGAGGGTCACGTGCAGAGGGGAGGGGCTGTGGCACATCCCCGACCCCCACATGCCTTTTTTTTTACATACAACAAAGGTGGCTGCAAGAAGCCACTCCCCCGGCCGTGAGAAGCTCCGCCCCTAACCGCGAGAAGCTCCGCCCCCAATCCAGGACACTTTGGAGAGGCATCCCTGACAGGAATTTGGGAGCAGGTGAGAATGTGCATCCCTGATAGCAGCACCCTCACTGATCTCCCTCCCCCCCCCCCAATCACCCACACTGACCTCTCCCCCCCCCCCCACCCAGCACCCACAGTAACTTCTCCTTCATCCACACTGACCCCTCCCCCCCAGCACTCACAGTACTTTATCCCTCATCCACCCCACCCCACCCCAGAACACACACACACACACTGACCTCTCCCTCCACCAATCACCCTCACTGACCCCTCCTCCCCCAGCACCCACAGTAACTTC
This sequence comes from Hyperolius riggenbachi, assembly GCF_040937935.1. NCBI lineage: Eukaryota > Metazoa > Chordata > Amphibia > Anura > Hyperoliidae > Hyperolius > Hyperolius riggenbachi. The sequence continues at coordinate 160,968,494 of NC_090651.1, forward strand.
TCTTTCATCCACACACCCACACTGACTGCTTCCCCAATCACCCACACTGACCCCTCCCCCCCAGCACCCACAGTACTTTTTCCCTTATCCACTCCCCCCCCCCCCCAGAACACACTCACACACACCCACACTGACCTCTCCCTCCACCAATCACCCACACAGACCTCTCACCCCCCCCCCCTCCCAGAACCCACAGTAACTTCTCCCTCAAGAATCCTCTCCCCCCCCCCACACACACACACACACTGACCTCTCCTCCCACCAATCAACCATGATGATCCCTCACCCCCCCCCCCCTCCCAGAACCCACAGTAACTTCTCCCTCATCCCCCCCCCCACACACACACACACACACACCCACACTGACCTCTCCCTCCACCAATCACCCACACTAACCCCTCTTCCCCCAGCACCCACAGTAACTTCTCTTTCATCCACACACCCACAATGACCTCTTCCCTAATCACCCACACTGACCCCTCCCCCCAGCAGCCACAGTGACTTCTTCCTCACCCACCCACGCTGACCTCTCCCTCCACCAATCACCCACACTGACCCCTCACCACCCCCCCCCCAGAACCCACAGTAACTTCTCCCTCAAAAAACCCTTTCCCCCCACACACATACACTGACCTCTCCCTCCCTCAATCACCCACACTGACCCCTCCCCCCCCCCCAGAACCCACAGTAACTTCTCCCTCACCCAGACACTGACCTCTCCCTCCACCAATCACCCACACTGACCCCTCAAACCCCCCCCCCCCCAAACCCACAGTAACTTCTCCCTCAAGACTCCCCCCCACACACACACACACTCACACTGACCTCTCCTTCCACCAATCAACCACGCTGATCCCTCCCTCCCCCCCCCCAGAACCCACAGTAACTTCTTCCTCATCCCCCCCCCCCCCACATACACACACACTGACCTCTCCCTCCACCAATCACCTACACTGACCCATCACCCCCTCCTCCCAGATCCCACAGTAACTTCTCTCCCCCCCACACACACACACTGACCTCTCCTTCCACCCACACTAACCTCTCCATCACCCACACTGACCTTTCCCTCCCACCAGCACCCACATTGACTTCTCCCTCCCCCACCCCCCCACACTAACCTCTCCCACCCCCCACAATCCACACTAACCTCTCCCTTCCCTGACAACCACACTGACCTCTCCCTTCCCCCACCACTCACACTAACCTCTCCCACCCCCCAGAACACACACTAACCTCTCCCCTTACTCCCTTCCTCGTCAACCACACTGACCTGTCACTCCCCCAACACCCACACTGACCTCTCCCTTCCCCCACCCCCTACACTAACCTCTCCCTTCCCTGACAATCACACTGACCTCTCCCTTCCCCCACCACTCACACTAACCTCTCCCACCCCCCAGAACACACACTAACCTCTCCCTTCCCCGACAACCAAACTGACCTCTCCCTTCCCCCACCCCCTACACTAACCTCTCCCTACCCTGACAACCACACTGACCTCTACCTTCCCCCACCCCCTACACTAACCTCTCCCTTCCCCCACCCCCTATACTAACCTCTCCCACCCCCCAGAACACAAACTAACCTCTCCCCTTACTCCCTTCCTCGTCAACCACACTGACCTGTCACTCCCCCAACACCCAAATCCAAATCCAAAAAAGCTTTATTGGCAGGACCAAATACATTTAGCATTGCCAAAGCAAAACAAGACAAAACATTAACATGGGGGGGGGGGGGGGGGGGGGTTTGTGGGAATAGGGAAGGGTATAGGGAGTTGGGGTATATAGTCCATAGGTGTGTGGATGATGTAAGGGGCAGCATGGGGGACTGGGATATACAGTCCATATACAGTCCGCCCACACTGACCTCTCCCTTCCCCTACCCCCTACACTAATCTCTCCCACCCCCCAGAACCCACACTAACTTCTCCCTTCCCCAACAACCACACTGACCTGTCCCTCCCCCGACACCCACACTGACCTCCGCCCAGCACCCATCCTGACCTCTCCCTCCTCCCAGCACCTACACCGAATTCTCCCTCCTCCAGCACAAGTGGCATAGGAATCATCATAGGAACCATAGTGGCTGCTATGGCGGCCTTAGCCAAGGGCCCTATTCTCTTTTCCGGCAATAGGGGGGTCTGCTGCGAGCTTCACGAAGACCCATGGCGGTCCCCCTGAAGTGTACAGCTAGCAAAGGGGGGACATTTCACCCTGGGCCGGCTGCACCGATGCAATAGAAAATACAGCTGTAACACCGCGACCACTCGATTAGCTCCGCCCCCACCTCTGTACCAGTCCAAGTGGCTGTCATGCCTTCTTGCTGCTTTCTGTGTTGAGTGCCAGGGATGTGATGCGACTGTCATGCTCCTGCTATTTGCTGCTGTGGTGCTGTGCTCCGCCCCTCCGTCCTGGAACTTTCAATCTGGAAACCGTGGCGCAAGTGCCACATGTAACATTCCAATTTTAGCTGCGCTCATTCATACATCCTTAGGCTACTTCACCGTTGCAGTCACCATTTGGGCATGAACACCTCAGAGAAAGACATAAAACACATATGGCGGATAATAGTGCAGACTGTTTTGGCTACTGACACCCCACTGGTGTAAACATATATTCAAGCTTACTGACAAAGTAAGGTTTGGGAAGTTTTGGAAACCGTCACCAGTTACAACCAGGCACTCCCCTCCAAGGACCTATGTCCTCCCTGCTCACCGTCGTGCAGCTAGGCAAAGACTTGTCCAAAAGCCTCCTTTAATCAGCAGTCTCCCATATGCCTCATCGCCACTTGCTATCTCATTCAGTATGTGGTCCTTGCGCAGTACCTCAAACAGTAACAATACCGCCAATGTGTAAAACCAATTACTTTAATAGCTATAAAAACAGTAATGCGCGTACATCATAAAAACTTTTCACAAGCATATCACATAGGTGTTACCGATCCCTTCATCCTGGATTGCGGCACCGCTCGTCTCCCGTCGTGCTAGCGTCCTCCTTGCTGCTCTCAAGCCACGCCCTACCGGTTTCGTCACTCTAGGCGACTCATCAGGGGCTAACTGAGCATGCGCTAGAGGACATGTATATATACGCAGAGAACGCCTGGCGGCAGCGTCCCGCCGCTGCCCTTCTCTGCTCACTTCCGCCCACAACCAAAGGGGATTACTTCCGTGGTCGGCATTGGTCACATGCTATGAGGTCACCATGCCGGCCAATCAGTCAATCCCTGTGCTTCGTTATTCCCATCCCCCAAACATTACGTAGTTTATTTACCCCTTCTCCATGGCAACGCTGGGCACCAATCAATTCCGTGCCACTCAGCGTACCCTCCCAATTTTACAGTGCCCGTTCAGGCCGCAATCTGTATCAAGTGCAGTGATCGGTTTACATATACTTTAACCTGTAGGGACATTGCCACTCCACTTACATATATGCTAATCTGCCACTAACATATTCCACTATGCATAGTTACATCCTATCAGTATTCACTTATATCTGTCATCCATATTGGCATTTCATTGCACTCACTCATTAGGTGTAATTTAAATATGATTTTTTTCCTAATTTTTATGTATCATCCCGCTACATGCGGGTACTTCTTGTGGGAAAAGTTTTCTTGTACCACATATAGGTCAACCTCCCACACTTAGATACCAAAAAGACTCTGTACTGAGGATACCATTACTAGTTATCAGATGTCTATTCTGCCACTGCGAACAGGGACCACACACTTTTTCTCCCCTTTTTCCTGTACGAAGACAATCATATCATCCAACTCGATTCCTATACTTTTCCAGCCACCATCATGGAGGTTTATTAGTCATTAGTTAGAAAACAATTAATATCCAGCTCGATGTTGAGTCCTGCTGGGTGCATAGTTCTAAGGATATATATCCATTTTGTTTCTGTTTGACACAGACTACGCAATTTATGACATCCCCTCCAATTTGGTTGGATCTTTTCTATCGCACATGCTTTGAGGAATTTAGGGTTACAGCCATGCTTTTCCTTAAAATGCCTCGACACACTATGGTTCTCATGTCCCTTTGTGATTTTATATATATGTTCACCCACCCTTTCTTGTAGTGTACGTGTGGTGCGGCCCACATATCTATATCCGCACACACACCACAACAAATACACCACATGGTTACTTCTGCATGTTATGCATTGCTCAATATGATATTCCTTAGGGTCATCTTTTGCCGTGAACTTGTTTGTTTTTATTGTAACACCCATTTTACATGCTTTACAATCTCTACACGGAAAAAATCCCTTGTGTCTCACATTGGCTCCTTCTCTCTGAGCCGGAGGATCCACACAGCTGGGGACCAACTGGTCTCTCAAGTTCGGCGCCCTCCGGTAAATAAACCTTGGGCTGTCTGGGAGTACTCGTCTGAGTTGCACATCACTCATGAGTATAGGCCAGTTTTTTCTAAAGATTCTCTCCACCGCCCTGTATTGTGTGGAAAAGTCACTTACAACTGCCAATTGGAAATCTCCCTCTTCCTGGGCCATAGTTCCATTTTCCAATAATCTTTTACGATCCATATGGCCCACCTGGCCTACCAGGCTTTCTATTGCCGCTCTCTCATAGCCCTTTTCAATGAACCTTTCACCAAGTGTTGTTGCCTGTTGTAAATAATCGGCAACCGTTGTACAATTACGTCTCACTCTGGTAAATTGTCCTTTCGGGACTCCCCTTATCCAGTTGGGGTGGTGACAGCTATTTGTCGGAATAAATCCGTTTCTGTCCGTTTTCTTAAAAAAACATTTCATTTCAAGTTTGTTATTAATTTTAGAAATGTTAAGGTCCAGAAAGTATATGTTGCAAGGGTCATATTCCAACGTCAGTTTAATGTTAGGGGCAATTGCATTGATGTCTTCCATAAACGCTTCTAGGGAGCTGCTGTCTCCTCTCCATAATAGTACCAGATCGTCTATATAGCGTCTCCAAAGGATGACTTTATTGCCCCCTTTTTCAATGGCCTTCTCCTCCCATGCAGCCATATATATATTAGCTAGGGAAGGAGCGTACGATGCTCCCATGGTGCATCCGAACCTCTGGTTATAAAATTCTCCTTTGTACCAGAAATAGTTGTGCGTAAGCGTAAATCTCAGAATTTCCAGTAAGAACTGGATTTGTCTGATAGGTAACATTCCATCCCGCATTAGAGCATTCTCTACTGCCTTTATTCCCTCCTCATGTGGTATATTCGTATAAAGTGATGACACGTCTGCTGTCGCCAGCAGCGTGTCATCATCCACTTCAAAATTCTCCATAATTTGTATTGCATGTTTCGTGTCCTTTAATATCCTTGGTAGTCCATTAACCACTGGCTGCAGGTAAAAATCCAAATATTGCCCAACCCTGTGATTAATGGACCCTATTCCGCTGATGATCGGTCGACCCGGCGGGTTCTGCAGGTCCTTGTGGACTTTTGGGGTTTGGTACACCACCGGAATTCTGGGGGCCGTGGGTATAAGATGAATGAATTAATTATCTGTCAGTATACCTTTATCTAAGCCTCGTCTTAATATCACCGTAAGATCATTTTTGTATTTACTGGTTGGATCCCTTGGTAACTTCTCATAGGTGGTTGCATCTTGGACCAATCTGTCCAATTCACCAAAGTATTGTATCTTACTTAGCACCACGACCCCCCCCCCCCTTTATCCGCTGGCCTTATGACCAATTCCTTTTCATTCAGCAGGCTGTTCACTTGTTCCTTTATTCCAGTATGTCTCCTTATCGGAATATCTCTAATTTCTTTATTGACAATATCCCTAAACACCTCGATTGCTCTACTATTTGATTGAGGATTGAATGTTGAATTATTTTTCATGGTCGAGTGTTTATAGGTAGGTATGGTATTAATTCTTGTATTAGGCCCCTCCTTATCCAGAAAATATCGTTTCAAGTTTACCTTACGAATGAATTTATGTACATCAATAAATTGGTTGAACTTATTTAAGTTTTTTGGGGGCGCAAACTTTAAACCTTTACTCAGCAGTTTCAACTCCTTGTTATCCAATTGTTTGCCACTGATGTTGAACACTCCCTCACTCTTTATTCCCTTCTTTTCTTGTTGTTTTCTCCCTCCTCGGCACCCTTTTCTATTCCTCTTTTTCTTGCCCCTCTTGGGGTATCGTATGTCCCTATTTGAAAATGGTTTTTCTCTCTGTAGGGCTGGTGGTGTTGTCCCCTCCCCAAAAAATGTTGAGTATGATTATGATGAGATATTACAGAGTATTGAACAAATCAACTTATTTGTGAACCAAGGGAAGTTTGCATACACTACAGTTCAACACTTGCTACAGGTATTGGAGATTCTTAAGAATAAGGAATCTGCCAATCACCTGCTAATTAACCCTATACATGTGCCTGCCACAATCATATCTGCAGACTGTGATCAGCCTAAATGTTTCGCTGTTAAGTATGCATGGGATCCTCCATTCGAGAGGGGAGAGATGGAAGCCCTGGTCTGTGAATGGAAGAATGATTCAAGTTCATTTTGTCAATTTTACAGTGCAAAAAGTGAAATGGTATTGAACGCATGCATTAAGTCAGCCTATAACCTAATAGAGGCTGGTGTGTGTAGGTATGACTGTGTGGCTCCCTTGATTGATGTGTGGGAACTGATTTTGGATGATTTTTATGTGACTCCGAATCCGCAAATTTGGCGTTCTGACCCGCCTGCTTCAGCACCTTTGGCTGATTCAGCAGGTGATTCGGAGCTCTTTTTGTGTGAAATTGAAGTTCCTGCAATTCCACCCTGTACCATGGATAACTCAGTGTTACTTCCCAGTAAAACAGAAGCCACTGATACATTCTTAACCTTGCCCTGCGCAAATTTCTCAGCAGAGAATCCAGAGGTCCTGCTGACTTCCGAGTCCAGCCTAGCCAGTACTCATGACTCTTTGTTTAGTGAAACAGACACCAGAAAAATCTTGCCTGTCTCTGCAAACACTTCTGCAGAAATTACCTGTGTTAATAAAGTTCAACTCCTGTCTGATCCAGCAGATGCCAATAGATGCACTACATCAGTTTCCGAGTCCCAGCAATCCTGTCTAGTAAACTCAGAACCCCAGCATCTGAATTTTCCAATTTTACAAATGAATGGTGATTCAGATGCGCAAACATTGTGTCTTGATCTTCCTGTTTCTACACCTCGCTCTAGTTTCGTGAATAGCTCAGAGCATCTGCTATGTGAACCTGAAATCGCAGAATTATTACCTTGTTCAGAAAATTTTCCAATAAATTTGCCCTGTACCATGAATTGTGCAGTAGATCTCTCCAATGAAACTCAGGTCACAGAATCATTCTGCTGTCCAGCAGGTGCTTCCATGGTTTTGCCCTGCAATATGGACTGTTCAGTGATCCTGTCCAGTGAAGCTGTGGTCGCAGAGTCTTATGCTTCACCCAGTACTTTGGATATTTCAAACCCTCTAGCAGAAGGGTCTGAGGCACTGCTTACCTCAGTTGGTGTTGCAGTAATATTCACTTGTCTAGCAGCTGTTTTGGAATTACAGTCTGCTCTAATAAAACTTGATGAATTTCTGCCCAGCAAAGCAGAAGCCATTGAAATATTGTCCTCGTCAGCAAGTGTGTCAGATACCTTGCCCTGTACACAGTCTGATTTAACCAATGTTGTTGAGTCCCTCTCCAGTGTTGTAACAGCCGAGGAACTCCAGCCCTGTCCTCTGCATGTTTCAGAAGTCTTGCCCTGTAACATGGATAATTCTGATTCTCTGGTCAAAATAACAGAAGTCTCAGAATTTCAGTCTGATTTAGTAAGCATTCCTGAAACCCTGCCTTGTATCCTGAAAGATTCTGGTTCTCTGGCCGCTGTGGCAGAGGTTCCAGAGTCCCCTTCCTGTCCAGGGAATTCCTCAGTTTTGCCTAGTCCAGTGGGGGCTGCTGCAATACTGACTTGTTCTGCAGCGCCTCATGAGCTCCAATCCAGTATATTAAATGAGTCTCTGTCCAGTCCAGAGGTAGTTGTGGAGTCCCTATCTGGTTCAGTGCATACATCAGAAGATTTGAATTGTCTTGTTAGTGCCCCTGAATCTGATTTGTTACTGACTTTGCTGGAATCAGCGACATCTAAGTCTGATCCTGCATTCTCGTGTAAAAATCCAGTAGTTGCGAAGTCTAGTCATGATGATTTTTTTTTGGCCGGTCCTGGTTTTGGTCCCGTCTTGGCTGACCCTGAGGCTCACAGTTCCTTGACGTGCCCAGAGGTTTCTCTTGTGCCAGTGTGCCCAGATGTTCTTTGTGTGCCAGAATGCCCAAGTGTGTCTAAGGTGTTAGCGTGCTCTGATGCTTCCTTAGTGGGAACATGTTCTGATGTTGCCAGTCTGCCTGCATGCCCAGAGATGGTTCTGGTCCCTGAAATCCCTGATATTGATGTTTGTCCTTGTGGCCCTGACTCGGGAATTGCCCTAGGTTCCATAGGGGTTCTTGATGGTTCTCCATGTGAGCCTAAGGGGCATTCTGACCTATGGGGATCTCTTTGGAGCTTCAAGGTGTTCTGGGAGGTCTCTGAGAAAACTTGTCCTGGTGCCTTGGACTGGTTCAACAGTGGGTTTTGTGTTGGTAAAGACAGTACCGGTGGGCATTGCAAAGGCTTTGGCGTTTCTGAACGGTTCCTGGAAGGCGGTGGGTATCGCTCAGGGAGTTTCGGAGGGCTTTCTTCTGGAAATCATGGTTCTGATGGGTGTCACACTGGGGCTTGTAGTACTGATGGGCATGGTTCTGTAGGTTCTGGTTCTGATGGGTCCAGTCTTGTGGGGACTGATTCTGGAATTCGGTCTTGCCGGGCTGTCCCGGTCATCATGAATTATCAGTCGGACTGTTTTGTTGGGAATTTCAGTTTTGAAAAGCGTCTGGAATCCGCTTTTAAGGGCGGGGGTACTGTGATGATCGCTGCTGCAGCAGCTGTTGCTGGAAGTTGTAGTGCTGCAGCTCAGGTAGTTCTGATCTATTTCCATGCAAGCTGCATAGCTTTGTCTGTCTTTCCCTGCTGTCAGCTTGTGACTGATTATCATTCACCTGTGTGGGAATCTGCATGTCTGCTCCCATTGGATGACCTCAGTATAAAGATCTGCTTCCTGCAGGGTTTCCTTGGGTTTTCATAGCTTCAGCTTAAGCCTGCCTTGCTGTCGCTTTAGCCCCCGATCGTGTTTCTTGTTATAAAGATACTTTGCTGGTCTTTGCATCATATATTGGTTCATTGCCAATATATATGCATACCAGCACGTTTATTATTTTCCTTGTATTTGTGTTACGTTGATACATCAGTGTCGCTGATGTATACGTACACAAACTGTTTATATCCTGTGTGCAGTTAGTCAGCTTTCCAGCACGTTTTGGTAGGTTGCGCGTACCGTGACCACCCGTGCTGAGGTAGTTACCCTGCTCCTGGTTCTGTTTGTGGATTGCGTTCATCTCTGCGAAGAGATAACGAATCCTTCTGAATCCTGTTCTGTTACTGTTTGTGGATTGCGTTCATCTCTGCGAAGAGATAACAAATCCTTCTGAATTCTGTTCTGTTACCGTTTGTGGATTGCGTTCATCTCTGCGAAGAGATAACGAATCCTTCTGAATCCTGTTCTGTTACCGTTTGTGGATTGCGTTCATCTCTGCGAAGAGATAGCGAATCCTTCTGAGTCCTGTTCCCTGTGTTACTCCATTCCTAGTCAGCGTTCCTGCTTATGTCATATATCGGTTCATTGCCGATATATACATATGTTAGTCAGACGTTACAAATAGTTTCATTGATAGCTGTAATTGTAATACGCTAGGAAAACATACTTATTGTATATTTATCTGTGTTACGTTCATCTATCTTAATCCGGCTATTTTCTGACTATCCTGTCCTGTCTTTGTGAGGCACGCCATCGCCGCATCGCATTGGCTGCCTCATTCCAGTCTGTCTGGTTTTGGACGCTTGCTGTCGCTAAGTAGCCGCTAGCTAGCAAGCGTTCATTCTGTCTACCTGTCCTGATCTCCTCAGTTCTGGTTTGTGCGCTCAGCGCTACTTTGCGCTGAGACGTTATAACGAAAGCATTGTTTGTGGCTGTCAGATCTGCACCGGCTCTGTGCGCCACAATCTCCTATTGGAGTCAGTCCTCCCCTCCACTATACTAGGGATAGCCTGTTTCCTGGTGCTAGTGTGTGTACCTCCTCCACGCCAGCTCTTGCGTTGCATGCTGACTGTGGAGAATACACCACCAAGCCTAACAGTGCGATAGAAAAGATCCAACCGAATTGGAGGGGATGTCATAAATTGCGTAGTCTGTGTCAAACAGAAACAAAATGGATATATATCCTTAGAACTATGCACCCAGCAGGACTCAACATCGAGCTGGATATTAATTGTTTTCTAACTAATGACTAATAAACCTCCATGATGGTGGCTGGAAAAGTATAGGAATCGAGTTGGATGATATGATTGTCTTCGTACAGGAAAAAGGGGAGAAAAAGTGTGTGGTCCCTGTTCGCAGTGGCAGAATAGACATCTGATAAATAGTAATGGTATCCTCAGTACAGAGTCTTTTTGGTATCTAAGTGTGGGAGGTTGACCTATATGTGGTACAAAAAAACTTTTCCCACAAGAAGTACCCGCATGTAGCGGGATGATACATAAAAATTAGGAAAAAAATCATATTTAAATTACTCCTAATGAGTGAGTGCAATGAAATGCCAATATGGATGACAGATATAAGTGAATACTGATAGGATGTAACTATGCATAGTGGAATATGTTAGTGGCAGATTAGCATATATGTAAGTGGAGTGGAAATGTCCCTACAGGTTAAAGTATATGTAAACCGATCACTGCACTTGATACAGATTGCGGCCTGAACGGGCACTGTAAAATTGGGAGGGTACGCTGAGTGGCACGGAATTGATTGGTGCCCAGCGTTGCCATGGAGAAGGGGTAAATAAACTACGTAATGTTTGGGGGGTGGGAATAACGAAGCACAGGGATTGACTGATTGGCCGGCATGGTGACTTCATAGCATGTGACCAATGCCGACCACGGAAGTAATCCCCTTTGGTTGTGGGCGGAAGTGAGCAGAGAAGGGCAGCGGCGGGACGCTGCCGCCAGGCATTCTCTGCGTATACATACATGTCCTCTAGCGCATGCTCAGTTAGCCCCTGATGAGTCGCCTAGAGTGACGAAACCGGTAGGGCGTGGCTTGAGAGCAGCAAGGAGGACGCTAGCACGACGGGAGACGAGCGGTGCCGCAATCCAGGATGAAGGGATCGGTAACACCTATGTGATATGCTTGTGAAAAGTTTTTATGATGTACGCGCATTACTGTTTTTATAGCTATTAAAGTAATTGGTTTTACACATTGGCGGTATTGTTACTGTTTGAGGTACTGCGCAAGGACCACATACTGAATGAGATAGCAAGTGGCGATGAGGCATATGGGAGACTGCTGATTAAAGGAGGCTTTTGGACAAGTCTTTGCCTAGCTGCACGACGGTGAGCAGGGAGGACATAGGTCCTTGGAGGGGAGTGCCTGGTTGTAACTGGTGACGGTTTCCAAAACTTCCCAAACCTTACTTTGTCAGTAAGCTTGAATATATGTTTACACCAGAGGGGTGTCAGTAGCCAAAACAGTCTGCACTATTATCCGCCATATGTGTTTTATGTCTTTCTCTGAGGTGTTCATGCCCAAATGGTGACTGCAACGGTGAAGTAGCCTGAGGATGTATGAATGAGCGCAGCTAAAATTGGAATATTACTCTGAAGACAGGACTGGTAACTGTGTTTAGCGCGCACCACCTCTAATTGGAAAATTTTATGTGACTTTTAGCGCTGTCTTATCCTGACCACATGTAACATTGCTGCATTTTCCCTATGGGCTAAAGTGCTGCATTTTCCATATGGGCTAATGTGCTGCATTTTATATATTGGCTAACGTGCTGCATTTTATATATGGGCCAATATGCTGCATTTTATATATGGGCCAATATGCTGCATTTTATATATGGGCCAATATGCTGCATTTTATATATGGGCCAATATGCTGCATTTTATATATGGACTAACATGCTGCATTTTATATATGGACCAATATGCTGCATTTTATATATGGACTAAAATGCTGCATTTTGTTTATTGGCTAACATGCTGCATTTTATATATGGGTCAATATGCTGCATTTTATATATGGACTAACATGCTGCATTTTATATATGGACCAATATGCTGTATTTTATATATGGACTAAAATGCTGCATTTTGTTTATTGGCTAACGTGCTGCATTTTATATATGGGTCAATATGCTGCATTTTGTTTATTGGCTAAGATGCTGCATTTTATTTCAGGGCTAACGTTGCTGCATTTTGTATATGGTCTAAAATGCTGTTTTTCCATATGCAATGTGCTGCATTTTGTATATTGGCTAACGTGCTGCATTTTGTATATTGGCTAACGTGCTGCATTGTGTATATTGGCTAAGATGCTGCATTTTGTATAGTGGTTAAGATGCTGCATTTTATATCAGGGCTAACCTTATATAAGGGCTAACGTGCTGCATTTTTTATACGGGCTAACGTGCTGCATTTTGTATATGGGCTAACGTGCTGCAATTTCTGTATGGGCTAAGGTGCTGCATTTTATATATGGTTTAAGATGCTGCATTTTCTATGTGGGCTAACATGCTTCTTTTTCTATATGGACTGCATTTTCTATATGGGCTAATGTGCTCATTTTATTTTTGAAAATTGCGCAAAAGGTGGATCAGCGCAACACCAGGCCGCCTCCGAATGGCCTCCAATCAGAGGTGCGCTGAGCCCCCCCGGAAACTACTAACGCACCTTGAACCCAAACAGAAGCTGTGCAAAAGCAAAAGCATGGCTGTTAAGTGGGAGCAGCTGACGAAAAACGAATTAAATTAGTACATAGCAAGGAAATGAACAGCGCTACTTAAAAACAGGCAAGTGCCTACCTGCAAAAGAGTGCAAGCCCCACTTGTGGGATATAATACACACCGAGCATACACATGACCTGTCTACCACTGGAGGAGGATGTTAGTTTCCTGTAACAGCTTGCATGCAACCTATTAAGTACTCGTCCCTACCACTGCGTAGAAGTCGACCCTCCATGGGAGGGGCCTAACACTAACTAAATCCTAACCTATGTATATGCATAGCCTGGGTGCGGCTAATCAAATAAAATCGAAAATTGAAAATTGCGCAAAAGGTGGATCAGCGCAACACCAGGCCACCTCCGAATGGCCTCCAATCAGAGGTGCGCTGAGCCCCCCCGGAAACTACAAACGCACCTTGAACCCAAACAGAAGCTCTGCATATACACCAAAAGCATGGCTGTTAAGTGGGAGCAGCTGACCAAAAACAAATTAAATTAGTACATAGCAAGGAAATGAACAGCGCTACTTAAAAACAGGCAAGAGCCTACCTGCAAAAGAGTGCAAGCCCCACTTGTGGGATATAATACACACCAAGCATACACATGACCTGTCTACCACTGGAGGAGGATGTTAGTTTCCTGTAACAGCTTGCATGCAACCTATTAAGTACTCGTCCCTCCCACTGCGTAGAAGTCGATCCTCCATGGGAGGGGCCTAACACTAACTAAATCCTAACCTATGTATATGCATAGCCTGGGTGCGGCTAATCAAATAAAATCGAAAATTGAAAATTGCGCAAAAGGTGGATCAGCGCAACACCAGGTCGCCTCCGAATGGCCTCCAATCAGAGGTGCGCTGAGCCCCCCCGGAAACTACAAACGCACCTTGAACCCAAACAGAAGCTCTGCATATACACCAAAAGCATGGCTGTTAAGTGGTGGCAGCTGACCAAAAACGAATTAAATTAGTACATAGCAAGGAAATGAACAGCGCTACTTAAAAACAGGCAAGTGCCTACCTGCAAAAGAGTGCAAGCCCCACTTGTGGGATATAATACACACCGAGCATACACATGACCTGTCTACCACTGGAGGAGAATGTTAGTTTCCTGTAACAGCTTGCATGCAACCTATTAAGTACTCGTCCCTCCCACTGCGTAGAAGTCGATCCTCCATGGGAAGGGCCTAACACTAACTAAATCCTAACCTATGTATATGCATAGCCTGGGTGCGGCTAATCAAATCAAATCAAAAATTGAAAATTGCGCAAAAGGTGGATCAGCGCAACACCAGGCCGCCTCCGAATAGCCTCCAATCAGAGGTGCGCTGAGCCCCCCCCCCCCCCCCCGGAAACTACAAACGCGCCTTGAACCCAAACAGAAGCTCTGCATATACACCAAAAGCATGGCTGTTAAGTGGGAGCAGCTGACCAAAAACGAATTAAATTAGTACATAGCAAGGAAATGAACAGCGCTACTTAAAAACAGGCAAGTGCCTACCTGCAAAAGAGTGCAAGCCCCACTTGTGGGATATAATACACACCGAGCATACACATGACCTGTCTACCACTGGAGGAGGATGTTAGTTTTCTGTAACAGCTTGCATGCAACCTATTAAGTACTCGTCCCTCCCACTGCGTAGAAGTCGATCCTCCATGGGAGGGGCCTAACACTAACTAAATCCTAACCTATGTATATGCATAGCCGCACCTAGGCTATGCATATACATAGGTTAGGATTTAGTTAGTGTTAGGCCCCTCCCATGGAGGATCGACTTCTACGCAGTGGGAGGGACGAGTACTTAATAGGTTGCATGCAAGCTGTTACAGGAAACTAACATTCTCCTCCAGTGGTAGACAGGTCATGTGTATGCTCGGTGTGTATTATATCCCACAAGTGGGGCTTGCACTCTTTTGCAGGTAGGCACTTGCCTGTTTTTAAGTAGCGCTGTTCATTTCCTTGCTATGTACTCATTTTATTTTTGGGCTAACCTACTTATTTTCTATATAAGCTAATGTGCTCATTTTATTTTTGGGCTTACCTACTTATTTTCTATATAGGCTAATGTGCTTCATTTTCCGTATGGTCGAACGTTCTGCATTTTATATATAGACTGCATTTTCTATATGGGCTTACGTGCTACATTCTCTATATGGGCTAACATGCTTCATTTTCTATATGAACTAACATGCTGCATTTTATATAAGGGCTTGCATGCTGATGACCCGGCGTTGCCCGGGTATGTATTTGGCTGGTGTTGGCTCTGCCCACTTTTTTTAACCCTAAACACAATTACTCAATTGCTCAATTATCTAGTTTGTGAGCTTTGCTGTGTTTGTCATCAATAATTTGCATTGAAATGAAACAAATCTGATTGGCTGTGGCTCCACCCCTTTTCTGAATTTGAACCCCAGTCACCCAATGACCAACTGTACCGCATACATGTGAAATCAGTGCTGGTAGACCGGGCCATGTTAATTACTATTCCCCCTGCAGGCCGCCATGGATAGTGGGGGAATGATATAATTCGGCTTCCAGCGATTGCTGGAAATTTACCAGGGAAATGTGTATTTGTCAACAATATTTTGAAAGCGCTATTGTGGTGATACTAATCAAAATGTAAACATAAAATAAATAAAAACAGTTATTAAAAACAATTTTCACTGTTTATTCCACTAAGTATGTTTTTAGAACAATGTCCTTTATCACAGGTGCGCTTCCATGTCAGCCGCGGCAGACTGTTAACAAAATTTTCCAGTTTACAAGATAGCGCTCAGCTGTGTCCTGATTCCACCACCATACACCCCGTGTGGGATTGAACTCACCCAGCAAGTTTGACCACTATCAGACTGGTCAATGAGCGCCCAGCAATGTGCGACTCCAGCACTTTAGGGTTGCCAACTCCTCTTAAAACACGGTATCCTGAATGATGTATGTTGGTTGATGTGTACCTCATATGAAGAAAAAAGCTTCCATAGCGTAATTCAGTTAAAAAATGTTAAATTTTATTATAAAGTTACACTCACAGTCTCGTTGCGGATAATTAGGCACAGAGTTTGAAACGGGCTCTCCCCTGTTGCCTCCCGGGTAGGCTAGAAGGTGTAGTCCCGCTCTCACCGCTGCTACCACATCACTGTGATTTCCTGGACGTCCGGCAAGCTCCACCCTACGCGTTTCGTCACTGCGAGTGACTCATCAGGGGCGTGGTTAGCTTGCCGACCTCAGTTCTTATATGTGCTCGTCACTCACCCCCTTCAATATGAGCCATGCGGACATCACTTCCGTGCGCTCCACCGCACGGAAGTGCACCGCAACAAGCCCAACTTTATTAAGAAAACCATTTCTTTGCATCAACATCTAATATTAGACAGAACCAGCAGTTATGTCAATTTAAAACTGAACAATAAAAATTAAAAACGTTTCTTCTAAAATTCAAAATAGGCTGTGGGATGAATGAATTGGGCGAGTTCAATCCCACACGGGGTGTATGGTGGTGGAATCAGGACACAGCTGAGCGCTATCTTGTATACTGGAAAATGTGTATTTGTCTCCGCCCACTTTTTGGTTATGGGGATAAAAAGTACCCTATATGTTATTTCAAGTAATGTACTATGTGTGTGCCAAATATCGTTCAAATTCCTTCAGCCATTTTTGCGTGATCGAGTAACAAACATCCGAACTTCCCCTTTTATAATATTAGTAGGATATGCTGCATTTTATACAGTGGCTTGCAAAAGCATTCGGCCCCCTTGAAGTTTGCCACTTTTTGTCACATTACTGCCACAAACATGAATCAATTTCATTGGAATTCCACATGAAAGAGCGATACAAAGTGGTGTACACATGAGAAGTGGAACGAAAATCATACATGATTCCAAACATTTTTTACAAATCAATAACTGCAAAGTGGGGTGTGCGCAATTATTCAGCCCCCTTTGGTCTGAGTGCAGTCAGTTGCCCATAGACAATGCCTGATGAGTGCTAATGACTAAATAGAGTGCACCTGTGTGTAATCTAATGTCAGTACAAATACAGCTGCTCTGTGACGGCCTCAGAGGTTGTCTAACAGAATCTTGGGAGCAACAACACCATGAAGTCCAAAGAACACACAAGACAGGTCAGGGATCAAGTTATTGAGAAATTTAAAGCAGGCTTAGGCTACAAAAAGATTTCCAAAGCCTTGAACATCCCACGGAGCACTGTTCAAGCGATCATTCAGAAATGGAAGGAGTATGGCACAACTGTGAACTTTCCAAGACAAGGCCGTCCATCTAAACTCGCAGGCCAAACAAGGAGAGCGCTGATCAGAAATGCAGTCAAGAGGCCCATGGTAACTCTGGATGAGCTGCAGAGATCTAAAGCTCAGGTGGGGGAATCTGTCCATAGGACAACTATTACTCGTGCACTGCACAAAGTTGGCCTTTATAGAAGAGTGGCAAGAAGAAAGCAGTGAACAGAAAAGCATAGGAAATCCTGTTTGCAGTTTGCCACAAGCCATGTGGGGGACACAGCAAAGAAGAAGGTGCTCTGGTCAGATAAGACCAAAATGGAACTTTTTGGCCGAAATGCAAAACGCTATGTGTGGCAGTAAACTAACACTGCACATCACTCAGAACACACCATCCCCACTGTCAAATATGGTGGTGGCAGCATCATGCTCTGGGGGTGCTTCTCTTCAGCAGGGACAGAGAAGCTGGTCAGAGTTGATAGGAAGATGTATGGAGCCAAATACAGGGCAATCTTGGAAGAAAACCTCTTGGAGTCTGCAAAAGACTTGAGACTGGGGCGGAGGTTCACCTTCCAGCAGGACAACGACCCTAAACATAAAGCCAGGGCAACAATGGAATGGTTTAAACTAAACATATCTATGTGTTAGAATGGCCCATTCAGAGTCCAGATCTAAATCCAATCGAGAATCTGTGGCAAGATCTGAAAACTGCTGTTCACAAATGCTGTCCATCTAATCTGACTGAGCTGGAGCTGTTTTGCAAAGAAGAATGGGCAAGGATTTCAGTCTCTAGATGTGCAAAGCTGGTAGAGACATACCCTAAAAGACTGGCAGCTGTAATTGCAGCAAAAGGTGGTTCTACAAAGTAGGGCTGAATAATTATGCACACCCCACTTTGCGCTTATTGATTTGTAAAAAATGTTTGGAATCATGTATGATTTTTGTTCCACTTCTCACGTGTACACCACTTTGTATTGGTCTTTCATGTGGAATTCCAATAAAATTGATTCATGTTTGTGGCAGTAATGCGACAAAATGTGGAAATCTTCAAGGGGGCCAAATACTTTTGCAAGCCACTGTATATGAACTGCATTCTCTGTATGGGCTAATATGCTCATTTTATGTGTGGGCTAATCTTCCTATTTTCTATATGGGCTAATGTGCTTCATTTTCTGTATGGGCTAATGTGCTGCAATTCATATATAGGCTGCTGTTTCTATATGGATTAACCTGCTTATTTTCTATATGGGCTAACATGCTGCATTTTATTAATGGACTGCATTTTGTTCAAGGAGGACACCACTTCTCCAGATAAGGCACACAAAAGCTCGCTTGGCCTTTGCAAATGGTCATCTGGACAAAGAAGAAGACGTCTGGTCTTCTGTGTTATGGTCAGATGAAACAAAAATTGAATTGTTTGGTCACAATGATGTTTCCTTCATTTGGCGTACAAATGGAGAAGCCTTCAACCCATAGAACACTATCCCCATTGTCAAACATGGTGGTGGGAACCTAATGCTTTGGGGATGTTTTTCAGCCAATGGACCAGGGAACCTAATCACAGTAAATGGCACCATGAAAAACGAGCAATACATGAGGATTCTCAACAACATTAGGCAGTCTGCAGGGGAAAACTTGGCCCTGGGCACCAGTGGACATTTCAGCATGACAATGACCCAACACACACAGCAAAAGTGGTGAAGAAATGGTTGGCAGACAACAACATTAATGCCAGAGTCCTGAATTGAATCCAATTGAGAATCTGTGGAGGAAGCTAAAGATCAGGGTGATGGCAAGAAGACCCTCTAACCCACATGTGTCGAACTCCAGGCCTGGAGGGCCAGATCCATGCCAGTGTTTAGAATGGACTGAGAAAGAAATGAATGTGTTCTACCTGATGGACCACACCTTTCCTGATTCAGAGCCATCAATTTATTTGAGCTGTATCAAAAATGTGTGAGGATCTCGGCCCTCGTAGGACCGGTTTGACATACCTGCGAGTCCAACCTGAAAGATTTTAAGCTCGTTGCTGAAGATAAATGGGCAAAAATACCCGTGGAGACATGCAAAAAGCTGGTCTGCAATTATAGGAAGCGTTTGATTGCTGTAATAGCAAATAAAGGCTTTTCTATTGATTATTGAGAAGGGTATGAATAATTTTGGACTGGACACTTTTTGCTCAAATGTAAATAACAGCTGAGAAATGTTTTTTCCCCCCCACAATAATGCCTCTTGTACATCATCTTATTATGTTTTGGGAGACACCTATGCACTATGGCTAATTTCTTCCTTTTAAGTGCCTTTAGCATACAGTAAGTATTAGTATGTGGAGCATTGTTAATGACGTTTATTTTGGCTGATCAAAAACATTTTTTTTACACTGCCACTAGCTATTTATTCCAAAGGGAAGATTTACCTTGCTGACGCCGAATAATCCATTATGTTGTAGGAGGCATCTGTAACTGTCTTCTGTGTTGCTAATATTCCACTCCCCCCCCCCCCCCCCAAGGACCAATCCAACTGTAACTGCATGATCGTGCAGTTACTGAGATCTGTGTTGGCTCTATCTGCCGTACAGCGCAGGTCAGTGCTGTCCGCTGAGGACCCCTTGCACAGCGTCGGACACCTATTGTTGTCTGTTGCTGTGGTAACCAGCACTTGGCTTTTAAAATAAATAAAATAATATAAATATATACTATAATATTGTAAAAAGCCGAGTGCTGGTTACCACAGCAACAGATAATAATAGGTGTCCATCGCTGTGTCAGCTTCAAAGCAGGGGTCCTCAGCAGGCAGCGTGAAGCTATAGAGCTGTACATCACTGACCTGCTCTGTACGGCAGCTGCAGCCTACACAGATCTCAGTAACTGCACGATCGTGCAATTACAGTTGGATTGATCCTCGCTGAGTGGACCAAACGGGGGGGGGGGGGCAGTAATATTAGCAACACAGGAGACAGTTACAGATGCCTCCTGCAACATAATGGATTATGCTGATTCGGCGTCAGCAAGGTAAATCTTCCAATGTGCCTCTTTAGGAATAAATGACTAGTGGCAGTGTAAAAAAAAAAAAAAAAACTTAATCAGCCAAAATAAATCTCATTAACAATGCTCCACATACTAATACTTATGTTAAAGGCACTTAAAAGGAAGATATTAGCCATAGTGCCCCTTTAACCACTTGCCGACCGCCCACAGGCGGCGGCAAAGTGGACGGCTTCAGGACTGCAATACGCCCATCGGCTGCGCTGCCGATGGGCGTGTTTAGCCGGCGATCGCGTCACTGGTGACGCGGCCACCCGCTGGCAAGAGGCTCCGCTCACCCGTCACGTCAACCCACCGGCCGTTCGGAAGCGCCGACGGGTTGTTAACCCACAGATCGCCGCATGTAAAGCGTATAATACGCTTTGTAATGTATACAAAGCGTATTATACAGGCTGCCTCCTGCCCTGGTGGTCCCAGTGATCGAGGGACCATCAGGGCAGGCTGCAGCCCCCCAGGTAAGCACCAATAAAAAAATAGCGTTGACAGATAGTGACAGATGGGTGATTTGGTGCAAACAGGGGGCTGAGGGGTGCTGTGGGCGATCAGAGGGCAGGATTATTATTATTATTATTTAGTATTTATATAGCGCCAACATATTACGCAGCGCTGTACAATGTATATATATATATATATATATATATATATATATATATATATATATATATATATATATATCGTCACTAACTGTCCCTCAAAGGAGCTCACAATCTAATCCCTACCATTGCCATATGTCTATATTATGTAGTGTAAGTACTGTAGTCTAGGGCCAATTTTTTTTTCTTTTTTAGGGGGAGCCAATTAACTTATCCTTATGTTTTTGGAATGTGGGAGGAAACCGGAGTGCCCGGAGGAAACCCACGCAGACACGGAGAGAACATACAAACTCTTTGCAGATAGTGCCCTGGCTGGGATTCGAACCAGGGACCCAGCGCTGCAAGGCGAGAGAGGTAACCACTACGCCACCGTGCTGCCCAAGTGTGATCCTGCCCCCCCTGCCCCCTGATCGCCCACAGCACCCCTCAGCCCCCCCTGATCACCCCCTCAGACCCCTGTTTGCACCCAATCACCCCCCTAATCAACCATCTGTCAACGCTAATTTTTTTTTTAGGTCCTAAACTGCCCCCTGGGAGCTCCTGGTCACCCCTCCCCCACCCCTCAGATCCTCCCCAGACCTCCCCCCCCATGTGCTGCATACATCTATTCTTCCCTGTAATCACCCACTGATCACCTGTCAATCACCCATCATTCACCCCCTGTCACTGCCACCCATCAGATCCTAACCTGCCCCTTGCGGGCACCTGATCACCCGCCCACACCCTCAGATCGCCCGCATACCCACCCTCAGATCGCCTCCGAAGTGCATTGTTTACATCTGTTCTCCCCTCTAATCACCCATCAATCACCCCGTCACCACCTGTCACTGCTACCCATCAGATCAGACCCTCATCGGCCCCTTGCGGGCACCCAGTTACCCGCCCACACCTTCAGATTGCCCTCAGACCCCCCTTATCACCTTCCCAGTGCATTATTTACATCTGTTCTCCCCTCTAATCACCCATCAATCACCCCGTCACTATCTGTCAACGCTATTTTTTCGATTAGGCCCTAAACTGCCCCATGGGGGCTCCTGATCACCCCCGACCCCTCAGATCCTCCCCAGACCTCCTACCTGTGTACTGTATACATCTATTCTTCCCTGTAATCAGCTGTCAATCACCCAGTCACCACCTGTCACTGCCACCCATCAGATCAGACCCTTACGTGCCCCTTGCGTGCACCTGATTACCCGCCCACACCCTCAGATCGCCCGCACACCCGCCCTCAGATCGCCTCCGAAGTGCATTGTTTACATCTGTTCTCCCCTCTAATCACCCATCAATCACCCCGTCACCACCTGTCACTGCTAACCATCAGATCAGACCCTCATCTGCCCCTTGCGGGCACCCAGTTACCCGCCCACACCCTCAGACTTCCCCTTATCACCTTCCCAGTGCATTATTTACATCTGTTCTCCCCTCTAATCACCCACTGATTATCTATCAGTCACCCCGTCACTGCTACCCATCAGATCAGACCCTCATCTGCCCCTTGCGGGCACCTGATCAACCGCCCGCACCCTCAGATCGCCCGCAAACCCGCCCTCAGATCACCTCCCAAGTGCATTGTTTACATCTGTTCTCCCCTTTAATCAATCATCAATCACCCCGTCACTATCTGTCATCACTACTTTTTCGATTAGGTCCTAAACTGCCCCATGGGGGCTCCTGATCACCCCCCCCCCACCACCCTCAGATCCTCCCCAGACCCCCCCCCCCCTTGTATTGTATACATCTATATCTATCCTCCCCTCTAATCACACCCTGAGACACCCATCAATCACCTCCTGTCACCCCCTGGCACACCTACCCATCACATCAGGCCCTAATCTGCCCCGTGTGGGCTCCTGATCACTCGACCAAACCCTCAGATCCCCCTCCAATCACCTCCCCAGTGCATTGATTGCATCTATTCTCCCCTCTAATCAACCACTGAGACACCCATCAATCACTTCCTGTCACCCCCTAGCACTCCTATTCATCAGATCAGGCCCTAATCTGCCCCCTGCGGGCTTCTGATCACCCGGCCAAACCCTCACCTGCCCCACCGCAGTGACAGAATTTTTTTTCTCTGGTCACTGCTGGTCTCTACGACTGAATTGTGGCTGAGACCAACTGTTATGCCACACAATACGCAACCGCCAATCCAAAAAACTACCATGCCCAGCGTTTTCTGTGGAAACCACTCCAAGTTTCCGAACGTAACATTTTTTGGGGCCTTCTCCTTAACATGGGTCTAGCCAAAAAGATAGTATTGCGGTCTTATTGGTCTACGCACCCAATATATCACATGCCCATGTTCTGTGCTGCCATGTCCAGGTCACGATTTGAGAACATCCTGCGCTTCCAGCACTTCAGTGCCAATACAACCTGTCATCTAAGAGGCCACTCTGCTTATGACCAGTTCCCAAAAATTCAGCCCCTCATATACCACCTGTCATCAAAATTTGCAGATGCTTATACCCCTGAACAGTCATTTTGAGGCATTTGGTTTCCAGACTACTCCTCACGGTTTTGGGCCCCTAAAATGCCAGGGCAGTATAGGAACCCCAAAAGTGACCCCATTTTAGAAAGAAGACACCCCAAGGTATTCCGTTAGGTGTAGGGTGAGTTCATAGAAGATTTTATTTTTTTTCACAAGTTAGTGGAAAATGACACTTTGTGAAAAAAAATAATAATCAATTTCCGCAAACGTGTGACAAAAAATAAAATCTTCTATGAACTCATCATACTCCTAACGGAATACCTTGGGGTGTCTTCTTTCCAAAATGGGGTCACTTGTAGGGTTCCTATACTGCCCTGGCATTTTGTGGGCCCTAAACCTTAAGGAGTAGTCTAGAAACCAAATGCCACAAAATGACCTGTGAAATCCTAAAGGTACTCATAGGACGTTGGGCCCCTTACTGCTACTAGGCTGCAGAAAAGTGTCACACATGGTATTGCCGTACTCAAGAGAAGTAGTATAATGTGTTTTGGGGTGTATTTTTACACATACCCATGCTGGGAAGGAGAAATATCTCTGTAAATGGACAATTGTGTGTAAAAAAAATCTCATTTAGAGATATTTCTCCCACCCAGCATGGGTATATGTAAAAATACACCCCAAAACACATTATACTATTTCTCCTGAGTACGGCGATATCACATGTGTAACACTTTTTTGCAGCCTAGGTGCCCTAAGGGGCCCAAAGTCCTATGAGCACCTTTAGGCATTACAGGGGTGCTTACAATTTAGCACCCCCCAAAATGCCAGGACAGTAAACACACCCCACAAATGACCCCATTTTGGATAGTAGACACCCCAAAGTATTCAGAGAGGGGCATGGTGAGTTTTTGACAGATTTCATTTTTTTTGTCACAAGTTAGCAGAAATGGAAACTTTTATTTATTTATTTATTTTTGTCACAAAGTGTCATTTTCCGCTAACATGTGACAAAAAATAAAATCTTCTATGAACTCACCATGCCACTTAGTGAATACTTTGGGATGTCTTCTTTCCAAAATGGGGTCATTTGGGGGGTATTTATACTATCCTGGAATTTTAGCACCTCATGAAACATGACTGGTGCTCAGAAAAGTCAGATGCTTCAAAATGGGAAAATTCACTTTTTGCACCATAGTTTGTAAACGCTATAACTTTTACACAAACCAATAAATATACACTGAATGTTTTTTTTATATTAAAGACATGTAGCACAATAAATTTGTACAAAAATGTATACAAAAATTTTACTTTATTTGAAAAATGTCAGCACAGAAAGTTAAAAAAATCATTTTTTTGACAAAATTCATGTATTTTTTGATGAATATAATAAAAATCGCAGCAGCAATCAAATGGCACCAAAATAAAACTGTATTAGTGACAAGAAAAGGAGGTAAAATTCATTTAGGTGGTAGGTTGTATGACCGAGCAATAAACCGTTAAAGCTGCAGTGGTCTGAATGGAAAAAAAAAGTGTCTGGTCCTTAAAGAGACTCTATAACAAAATTTTGAGCCTTATTTCTTCTATCCTATAAGTTCCTACACCTGTTCTAATGTGGTCTGTCTTACTGCAACATTTTCTAGTTGCACTGTTTCTGTAATAAATCTTATCTTCTTTCATCTGTCGGCTCTGTCGGGCTGAGGCTGGAATGTGTGGAATGTGCAGCACTGCTTGTCATTGGCAGAAGCTTTACACACCCTCTCCAAGCTCTGCATGAGTCACACAGTAAGCTGTTTGTAAACACTGCCTAAAACTGTTAATTACAAGCCAGGATTTCAGCAGGGAGTGGCAGAAACAGCACAGAGGGGCCCAGGAGAACATAATGAAGAGAATGGTATGCTTTTTATTGTAAGAATTTTAGAGTACAGATTCTCTTTAAGGGGTAGAAATACTGTGGTCCTGAAGTGGTTAAGTCAAAATTTGCCAGGGGTATGAATAATTATGGGCAGCACTGTATATTTAAGTAAGATCTAAGCAGATGTATTAATTTTTCTTCACTTTAACTCAGAAGACAACTTCCATCTCTGTTTTGCTGTTAGTCGATCAAAAGTTGTAATCCACAAGACAATATCAAACCAAAAGATCTTCATGTATACAATCTTTTCTATTAATTCCCTCACAGATTCACGTGGCCTGATGTCTTTAGTTTAATGTATTTACTTTCCAAATAGACAGTCTGTCGAATTCTTTAGGGCCCATGCACACTTGTTGATCGGAAAACGCTAGCGATTTTGCTAGCGTTTTGCTCTGGTGTTTTTTGGCGATTGACTATTCACACCTGGCGATTTTTTAGCGATCGCGTTTTGCACTTCTATAGCACTAATACGCGATCGCCGGGGAATTGCCTGAAAATGGTGCAGGCTACGCGTTTGCGTTTAGCATTTTTGGGCGATTAGCGCAAATCGCCCAAATGAGATCAGGCCCATAGACTTTTATTACCCTAGCGATTTAAAAAGCGCTAGCAGTCGAGCATTTTGCCGAAATCGCCGGCAAAACGCTCAAGTGTGAATGGGCCCTCATAACTTTCTGTGCTAGCTGATCCCTCTATAGTTTCAAGCGATTTCTTGTTATGTACGATATGGCCACATTCAAAACAAGTACAAGTTGTTGAAATTACTTGTACACATGTGGCCAACTGCACAATATTAGTCCAGCAGTCATGTGAGTTGAATCAGGCAAATCACCCATTATCAGTAGCTCGTTGAGTCGATAATGCGCCCATCGCTGTAATCATCCTACGCATGCGCAGTTAAGTCTTTCGAGAACCCCGCATGCACAGGGGGCTTACGGCTGGGTGCATAATCGAGTCGGGTGTGTGAATGGGCCGTGTAGACGCAGTGGCTCACAACTTCAGCCGAAGTAGCCGCACTAATGAAGCCACTAATGGGACCCAGAGGATGCCAAGGGACCTTGTGGTCTACGTGGGGCTGAAGGAAGCCCCAGGTAAGTTCATATTTGCTTTTAACAGGTCTGTCCTTTAAAGAGTAACTGTTAGGCATAAAATACACAATGGGCTTGATTCACAAAAGAGTGCTAGCTGTTAGCACGGCCGTTTTCGCGCGAATTTTCACATTGCGCACGAGCGCGAATTTTCACGCGAAACGATAAAATTTGTGCACGCAAAATCAATATCGTTTTCGCATGAAAATTTGCGTTTGCGCGCAAAACCGTTATCATTTGGCGCAAAGATTCGCAACCACGCGCAATGCGAACATTTGGGGGAAAACGGCCGTGCTAACAGTTAGCACTCTTTTGTGAATCAAGCCCAACAACTTCTCTATTGCAGGGTGATATATTAGTAGAAAGAATGCTAATCAGGCAATTGAGAAGTTTAAAATCATCCTTACTTTTTTTTTCATGTGGAGTTTCTCTCCCCATGCACCGAGGCTCTAAGAGCACGCAAAAGAGAAGTGACAGGCATGCTGAATCAGCCTGATTGGCTTATGCCTCTGTCACTCACTTCTCTTGCCTTGTTCTCCCCTTCTCTCTGGTGGTCCAGCCGCTGTTAGAGCGCAGGGAGGGCAGCCAGAAGCTATCTGCTGTCACTGTCCTCTGCCCCCCTCCTCCAGTGGCATGTCCCCCCCCCTCTGCCCTTCTGCCGCCAGCCGCACTCTCTCTTCCCCACACTGAACATCGGGGAAGGATAAAGGCAACGCACACAGAGTCACTGAATAATGGTTCCAGGCGCTGCAGTATCCTTATATACTCTCTGCACTACCGCCGGCGGTAGTGCAGAGAATAGATGGGAACGGCAGCGCTGGGATCCATTAGCAGGATCCACCCCTGCCAGCAACAGGAGTCATCTAACTTTACTAACTTGGAGGGGGGGGGGCATTTTATAGCTAATAGTTTCTCTTTAAAGGGAACCAGAGAGGAAGTTACTGAAAAAATAGGAAAAGATGTTATACATACCTGGGGCTTCCTCCAGCCCATAAGCCTGGATCGCTCCCACGCTGCACTTCTCCGCTGCCTCTATCGCCGGTACCGGGTCCCGTCACTTCCGCCGGACGCGACCAGTTGTACGCATGTGCAGGGGCTCCCTCCGGCTTTGTACGCATGCGCAGTAGTGAGGGAGCACACTGTGCTTGCGTTGACTGGCCGAAATGACGGGACCCGGTACCGGCGGACAGAGGCAGCGGAGGACGGCGGCGTGGGAGCGATCCAGGCTTATGGAGCTGGAGGAAGCCCCAGGTATGTATAAAACTGTTAGTTCGTACATCTCTGGGTCTCTTTAAAGAAAGTTGTGCCACATTGGCCTCGATTCATAAAAAGCAGTGCGATAAAAAAAAAAAAAAACTGTCTGTATGCTAATTCCTAAAAATTTCCCCAGCTGCGGTTGAAGGTCGGTAAATTACCGCAGCCCATTGAGCGGTAGAGTAGAGCAGTGTGGCGATTCTCTCTTTTGCCCTGCACAAATGACTCGCACAGATGTTTCAGACAGATGACTCGCACAGACTTTCCCTGCATGCACAAATGACTCACACAGACTGCTCTCTGCACAGATGACTCAAACAGACTTCTGCTCCCTGCACTTTGCATTCACCAGAGGTGTTGGTAACTTGGAACCTCACCAGAGATGTCAGTAACTATCGTCAGGCTTACCGCTTGTTGAAGGCTTTATGAATTGACATTTGCTGACATGTGTTGGAGGTAACTACAGCCAAGTCGGTAATTTATCTCTCTGGTCGGTAATGTCAGCTTTTCATGCGGTAACAGCCTTTACGAATTGACACATTGCTAAGTGGTCGGGAAAGTCTGCTGTTTTCAGCATTACTGCATGCGGTAATGCTTTATGAATTGAGGCCATTGTTTACCAAGACAGTTCCCGAGTCCACCCTATCATCTTCTAGTCAATGGTAACGAGGCGTTAGATAAAGATTCTAAACCATAAAGGCTCATACACACATGTGCAACTTTTCCACCCAACTATCGTCCAAACTAGGTGTATTGGACGATAGTTGGGCGTGTGAACATGTGACAAACGACTAGACGAGTGATTGATAACGGAAGGTTTGCCTGATTTACCAGTAGGTTAAACTCACATGACTGTTGGACTAATATCGTGCAGTTGGCCACATGTGTACCAGTTGTTTCATTTGAAAGTGGCCATATCATGTAGTCTGTAGTTCACATGCGTGCAAAGTATGGAGTTGAATTGGTTGGTGCGCAGAAAATACAAGTTGTATAGCTTGGTTCATAAAGTTGGTCATATCATCGGGTTGGTCATGCAGAAAAGTCGTACTTGTGTATGAACCTTTACAGAAGAACAAGTACTCTCCAAACCTCCACTAAAAAGAATGGTTTCTGTCCTGAAGGGAATTCCTTAAATTGCCATAAATGCATTAGCGTCGTACTACATCAATCTGTACACAGGTAGTTGCTGCAGATGATTCCAGAGCAGTGCTCTACTGAGATCTCATTACACGGAAATAAACAATCACGCAGATAGCAATTGCTTACTACATCAATAGTGTACTAATGCCACAGTGTCAGTGTTATCTATCCTTGAATCTAATCGGTGTACAACGCAGCCCAACCATTCACACTCTTATCAGTGCACTATGGAGACCTCATCTTCCTCTCTCTTGCTCCAGCCCACCGGATCTCCGGTTCCATGTCACAGGTGTGACGTTGCACAGCATGGAAGTTTGTGATTGGCTGCGCTAGATTCGGACCAGTGCGTCATGAGAGAGCTGCTGGAAGGCGGAAGTAGCGGGCTGCAAGCAGCGGTGGTGGGGGAGAGTGATACCTGAGGCCAGTGACACTGCACGGGCGGAGGGGGAATCTCCGGGACGCGTTAACAGCTAGCTCTGTAGCACCGGAAGTATGTGTGTGCAGCGGTAGTAGCTCCCCCCACGCCGTAGAATGAGCTGCTCGGCGGAAGTGCCCCGGTTGTGGGGTCGAATGCTGCTCGGTGTGCTCCTGTGCCAGGTGGCGGTATTGGGGTTATGTCATGGTGCCATGAATAAGGAGGAGAAGTCCCAGCTCAGGTAACTGCCTGCTCTGGGATGGCTGGCCTGGTGTATCTGCATTATATATCTGCCGATGTGGGATGTTGTTGCTGTAGGAAGCATAGGGGGTTGTTTGTGCAGCAGCATATGGAGTCTCCTGCAGATGTGCTGTACAGCTGGGATAGGATTGGTGCATGTTGTTGCATTGTTCATCGGTAGCCTTCTGCGGTGTGCAGTAGCCTTACATTGTATTCTAGCATTGTTTCTTAACATATCTTCTGGCATTTTGTCTCATCTACACTTTGCCACGTACATTTTATTTGTCGGACACCCTAATTGTGTATAAATGATTACCAAGCACTCTCTGCATACTAGCTTTTAATTAACTAAAGTGTTTATGATTCTGTTTATGTATGACTCAAAGTTAATTTTTATATCAAGTCCATCTACCCACTTGCACTCCATTAGAAGTTTCCCCCTTGGGTTGAAATCTGTGTTCTGTTAAGTATTAATCTCTACAAAACTGTAAAGTGACACTGAAGTGAAAAAAAAAAAACCTCTTTATATAATTAATTGGTTGTGTAATACGGATAATTAATAGAACATTAGTAGCAAAGAAAATAGTGTCATTTTTATTTTTAGGCAGATCGGTTTTTTTTTCTTTTATAACATTGCATCATTCTCTAATAATTGCAGTTTCCACAGTACACTCAGCATTTTAAATGATCCACAGAGCCGGTTATGACCCTTTGAACTTTTTTCTGCAGAAAAAAACATAAACAAAGAAGAAACAATGAGAGACAGTTGAGATAAGAGCTTCAAAAGACAGTGCTGTCCACCACTTTATAACTTCACAGAGCTCACAGAAGCTCCTTTGCACAGATAACGGAAGTTTTTTTTTTTTTTTAAAGGGGCCCATACACTCATCAGATTTTTTATCGATCTATATCGATAGACTGATCAATTGCAAATCGATTGCCGATTCGATCAATTTGTGGCTAATTTCAATCGATCTGACATGTTGGAAAAATTTGGCTTATCAATTTGCATCGGGCCTAATGGAAACCTGATGGCAACAAAAGGCCATCAGATCGGTTTTTTTTTTTTTTTCAATAGATTTCATACTGAAATCTATTGGAAATCTGTTCCTAGTAAAAAAAATGTTCCTAAACACTTTAGATAGATAAAAACATCTACTGATGATCTATCTGCTGCTAATCTAACGAGTGTATGGCCACCTTAAGGCCTTGTTTCCACTTGTGCGGCGTGCGTCTACGAGACGCACGCCGGCACTGAGCGGGTAGGCGGGATCGCAGGCGATTCCCATGAGCCATGCCATGCACGGCTATGGGAATCGCAGCCTCCGTCGCGAATTCTGTGGGGGGTTCCGGCCGAATCGCTGCCGCAAGCGATTCGGCCAGCGGCGCCATTCTCCCCTATGGCAGAGTTTCCCCGTGCGATTCATGTGCGGGGAAACTGCGTAATCGCAGCTGTTTCCGCGATAGTGGAAACAGGGCCTAACTCTTCCTGTACTGGAAACAATGACTCATATCTGTGCTAATGTTTTATTTCTTAGCAGTACAACACATACAAATCATTATATCATACGTTTATTTTCTCTTCAGATTCCCTTTTTAAAGGACAACTGAAGTGAAAAATATATGGAGGCTGCCATATTTATTTCCTTTTATACAATACCAGTTGTCTAGCAGTCCTGCTGGTCTGTTAAGGTGGCCACTAACTGTCCAATTTCTAGCGAAAAATCGTCCGAGCGTTCAGAAATTCTGATCGGATTGGTTGTAAATAACCTCCGTTGATGGACACAATCGATTATGAATGAGTGAAAAAAAATGTCGTCCGAATTAATTTTCGTTGAACCAAAATTTGGATTTTCTTGTTGGTTGTGATAGGAAGAAAAGATTGGTTCGTTGATGGTGTAGTGAACAATGTATTACAATATTTCACTTCTGATCAGAATTTCTGATCACTCGAACGATTTTTCGCTAGAAATTGGATCATTAGTGGCCACCTTTAGGATGCAGTAGTGTCTGAATGATGGCAGAAACAATTACAAAGCTAATTTTTCAGATCTGACAATATCAGAAACACCTCATCTGCTGCATTCTTGTTCAGGGTTTATGGCTAAATGTATTCGAGGTAGAGGATTAGCAGGATAGCCACGCAACTGGTATTGCTTAAAGGGAACCTAAACTGAAGATATGGATTTTTCCTTTTAAAATAATACCAGTTGTCTGACTCTCCTGCTGATCCTGTGTCTCTAAGGCCAGAAACCCACTGGTAGCGCTTTGTAAGCGTGAGTGATTTGAAAAAGCTCTTGGTAATGCAATGCTATGGGGGATTTTTATGAAATCACATCACTCAAGTGGGATCACACCCATAGCATTACATTAGCTAGAGCTTTTCAAATCACAAAGCGC
The DNA here is from genome assembly GCF_040937935.1 of Hyperolius riggenbachi. Lineage (NCBI taxonomy): Eukaryota > Metazoa > Chordata > Amphibia > Anura > Hyperoliidae > Hyperolius > Hyperolius riggenbachi. The sequence continues at coordinate 161,000,125 of NC_090651.1, forward strand.
TCAGAAAAGCTCTCCTAGTGGGTTTCTAGCCTAAGGGCTGGAACCCACAAGAGCGTTTTTTTGAGCATTTTGGCAGCGCTGCGATACGCTAGCGTTTTGCCAAAACGCTCAGCTGATGTTAATGGATGGGGCAACTTCCACGGGAGCGTTTGCGTTTCCCAGAAACACAAACGCAGGACCTGCAGCATTTTGGGAGCGTTAGCGCTTCAATGTAAAGTATTGAAACGCTAGCAGAAACGCTCAGCAAAACCTAAACTGAGCGGTTTTGCTAGCGTTTTGCGGTTCAGCACACTGTAACAAAATTAAAAATAATTCACAGGACCAATCAGGATAAAAACGCAAAACGCTACACAACCGCCGAGCAAAAAAATACACTGGGCTCTATTCATAAAAAAGTTGTGGCGAAAAAACTCCTGGAGGGAAAATACCGCAGCGGTGTTTTACACTTCTGGGTGGTCATTCAAAAAAATCTTGCCAGCTGCGATGCAAGAGCGGAGATCTCCCGCTGAAAGCTGGCGGTAAGCTGTCGGAAGGCATGCGGAAACACTTCATCCGGCAGAGTCCCTCCGTGCACTGCTCTCTCTGGGAGGTCTGTCTAATTCACTTGTATGTAATCCGCAAAATCAGAGGAAGCGGTATTTCCCGTCCACATACTGCTTCCTCTAATCTTTATCAATGGCCATTTTGTTACTTTTTTCTAGATAAATCTAGAATAACACTGGAGAAGGCGGAAATTTCTCGCTCTGCTGGGGGATTGTAGATTTTCATGCGGGAACAGCTTTTATGAATGCCCACTTTGCTAAATGGACGGGAAAATCCGCAGTTTTGAGCTGAAAACTTGCGGTAAGGTTTTATGAATAGAGCCCACTGTTGCAAAACGCGACCGAAAACGTGCATGTATCCGCTTGCAAACCGCTCAGACAAAACGCTAGCGGTTGCGTTTTGCCGTTGCGGTTTTCAGTGGGTTCCAGGCCTTATACTTTCAGCCACAGCCCCTCAACAAGCATGCAGATCAGGTGCTCTGACTGAAGTCAGACTGGATTAGCTGCATGCTTGTTTCAGGTGTGTGATTTTCTCACTACTGCAGCCAAATAGATCAGCAGGGCTGTCAGGCAACTGGTATTGTTTAAAAGGAAACATCCATATCCATCTCAGTTTAGGTTCTCTTTAAAATGAAATACATTTGGCAGTCTATATCCCTCTTGCTTCAGTTGCCCTTGAACAAGAACAGGCTGTAGTTATATCCTGATTGTAGTACTGTGACCAATATTAACATTTTCATGTTACATGACAGCTTTGTATCAGTCTGTACAGACGCTAACTTTTTTCCAAATTGACCTATTATTGATATAGTTTAGGTTTGGTTGCCGTACAAACATGCTGCAATCCCTTTACCAAGCAGCCTGTCTCTCTACTTTTTTTTTTTCCCTAACAAATTCAATTTTTGTTATTTAGGTAACCTATGCAAACCACATATAGGTACATACAATATCTGGTGCCACTCAGCATACATGACAATAAGGAGTAGGTGTTTTTATAGGATGTCTAATACATTGATACAATTTTATATTTGTAATCTAGTTACATGGGGTATACAACATTGATACATATCTGTAAGGGCCCATTCACACTTGAACATTTGCCAGCGATTTCAGCAAAATGCTCAAACGCTAGCGCTTTTCAAAGCGCTAGTGTAATAAGTCTATGGGCCAGTTCTTACTTGGGCGATTTGCACTAATCGCTGCAAATTGCCCATAAACGTGTCGCCTGCACCATTTTCAGGCGATTTCCCGGCGATCGCGGTTCAGTGCTATAGAAGTGCTAAACGCGATCGTGGAAAAATCGCCGCAGTGTTCAGTGATTTTTTTTTTTACGTGTGAAATCACAAATGTCACTCCTGCAAAAATCGTCAGCGTTTTGCAAATGCAAGTGTGAATTGGCCCTAACAGGGAACAGTGCAGAGTATATTCACAGCCTTATATTGGTAAAATTCACCATGTATGTTGGTCTCTAGTACACATTCATTAAAGGAGGACTGTAGTGAGAGGCATATGGAGGCTGCCATATTGATTTCCTTTTAAGCAATACCAGTTGCCTGGCAGCCTTGCTGAGCTATTTGCCTGCAGTAGTGTGAATCACACCAGAAACAAGCATGCAGCTACTCTTGTCAGATCTGACAAAAATGTCAAACACCTGATCTGCTTCATACTTGTTCAGGGTCTAGGGCTAAAAGTATTAGATGCAGAGGATCAGCAGGACAGCCAGGCAACTGGTATTGCTTAAGGCTAGTTACACACCAGGACGTTGCGTTTAGGGGACGTTATAGGGCACATAATGTGCCCCTAACGCAACGCCTGGTGCTCTGTGGTGTGGACGTCGGAGTGAGCCGCGTTGTGCAGCTCACTCTGGCGTCCATGATGCGTACTCTTGGACGCATGCGGCATCACGTGGTCCCGCCCGGCCAATCGCCGCACAGAGCGGCCGCTCCAGGAAGTAAACACTGCACGTCACTGAGTGCAGTGAATATTAATTAGCCATGTGCCTGGCCGCTCTCCCCTCCTCCCCTACATGACTGAGCATGTGCAAACAGTCTAATGCGGCTTAGCCGCGTAGAACGCACAGCATGCAGCACTTTGCTGCGTTACAGTGAACAGCCCACTAGTGTTACATTGCTGTGCTTTGGGGGAGCGTTACAGGCTGCACTAACGTGCGCCTGTAACGTCCCTGTGTGCAAGAAGCCTAAAAGGAAATAAATATGGCAGCCACCATATTCCTCTCACTACAGTTCTCCTTTAAACTGCATTAAAGGGGAACTGAAGAGAGAGGTATATGGAGGCTGTCATGTTTATTTCCTTTTAATCAATACCAGTTGCCTGGCAGCCCTGCTGGTCTATTTCTCTGCAGTAGTATCTGATTAAAACCAGAAACAAGCATGCAGCTAGTCTTGTCAGATCAGACTTATAAGTCTGAAACACCTGATCTGCTGCATGCTTGTTCAGGGGCTATGGCTAATAGTATTAGAGGCAGAGGATCAGCAGGGCTGCCAGGCAACTGGTATTGTCTAAAAGGAAATAAACACGACAGCCTCCATATACCTCTCTCTTCAGTTCCCCTTTAAGGAGGTAATGAGTAGATAGGAAAGGGAATTAGGAGAGAGAGGGAAGGTAAGGTCTGTGCCTCCTGGCCCGACAGCCGACCACTTTTACCCATCACATGTCCATGTACATTTAGTACATGGGCAGAGCCTATTCAATGCCTTTTTGCAGGCGTTAAGGGGGGAGTGGTAGTTTTGTAAGCAGCCTGTTTTCTTAAAGGACAAAACCTGGGTGAAACTTGAAGATGGTCTGTAAATTGACTTCTTCTATTAATGCCAATGGAACTGGCTGACTTAATCTATATTCATTTTTCTACCCACTGCTAGGGCCAGTTTTGGAGATAATCTCTCAGGGAAATTCAGCTAATGTGACTGGGTGAACAGCACCCTCTCGAACTGCTAGGTTTCCTATAGATTGTAGTAAACTATGCCCACATTTTTTTGGCTTATCACAATGTTTTGCGCTGTAGGAGGGTCCTGTGACTGTACAACTGTTCTCTATGAAGTTTCCTGCTTAGTCCCCTAAAGTAGACTTAGGGCTGGAACCCACTAGAGGGATTTTCTAAGCGTTTTTAGGAAGCAATTCAAACCGCTAGCGATTTCCCTAAACGCTCAGCTAATGTTAATAGATGGGCCAAATTCCACTGCAGAGATTGCGATTGCTAAATCGCAAAACTCAGGACATGCTGCATTTTTCGCGATTAGCGTTTCTGCAATGTAAAGTATATAAACGCTGGCTTAATCGCTCATCAAAACCTGCACAGAACGATTTTGCTAGCGGTTTGGAATGACTGCACACTGTAACAAAATGAAAATTAATTGAAAGGACCAATCAGAATTAAAAATGTTAATCGCTACACAACCGCTGGCAAATTAATTACACTTTTTAAAATCGTTCCCAAAAAATGCTCATGAAATCGCTTACAAACCACTCATACAAAACGCAAGCGATTGTGATAGCATTTTGTAGTGGGTTCCAGGCCTAACGCTGATAACCAGGCAGTTACTATGGCACGTAAATCCTTGTTTGCGTGTCTGTATTACACAGACTTCTGCATAGCTGTAAGGTAAAATTCCACTAGGTCTGTGTATTTTCGCTCATGATGAATACACAGAAAATTGAAGTTCTTACCACCTAAATGAGTTTTTTTTTTTTTTTTTTTTTTTTTTTTTTTTTTATGCACGAAAAATAAAAAGCTTCTAGACATTACACACTATCTATTGAGAAATGTTTTGTAGCTTTGGAGATCCTGTGCTGTTTGGAACACTGGGTTTAAAATTCCTTTTTCCGTGTTCAGAGATGGGTATCAGAGAGACGCAAATACAATAAACAAATTCATGTTTCATGGAAACTGGAATTTGTAGATGCTGAACCACAGGTTTGCAGGACAAGTTGAATTTGAGAGCTGCTGAGTAAGGCCCCTTTTTCATAGGAGGCTGAAGGCGGTGAATTCACTGCATGGCAGCTCCTTCCAGTTCAGTGCTTGTTAGCACTCTGCACTGGCATTGAAAAGATCCCCTTCCCCCATGGAGTCACTTTTGAGAGCGGCCGATATCGGACATTGCAAGTCTGTGCAAAAGGGGCCTAACTGGCAGCTAGTTAAGTATGGTCCTGTTGTAGGTTCTGAAGACAGCAAGCAATGGGCAGCGCTCACAGGCTGCAAGTGAAGTGAAAGCTCCAGAGATATGCCCAGCCCCTTGGGGCTAAATACACACCTTGAATACAAATCAGATGCAAATTATGTGCTAACACTAATCTAAATTCTAAAATTTGAATGCAAGCTGACACCCCTGGAGGCAGCTAGCCTGAAGTATACTTAAGTTTTGTACAGCAGAAGGTAATGGCAGCGCTTCCAAACAGACGCTGCACCTGAATTGACTACCTGCACAGGTATGCAGAGCTCAAATAAAGGGCAGGTTACACACCTTGCAATCAAAACAGGTACAGTAAAGGGGGGCGTTAGCTTCAGCATAAGTTGTGCACAAATTATCCCTAATAGACTCTCCAACGGCGGTGACGTGCCCCATAGGAGAGAAACTAACCACTAATCTAGCAGTGAAACATATAAAAAAGTGAAGCATGTTCAAACAATGAAAATTGTCCAAAAAAAAGAAAAAAAAAGGTTAAAACCTCAAACTAATGTAACAGTGAAACATATTCAACAGTGAAACATATCCAACAGTGAACCCTAGCTAGTCTAAAATTAAAATCATAATCCTTACCTGGTGCAGCTAGCCATAAATGGTATACACATTTGTTCAGAAGACAGCAAGCAATGGGCAGCGCTCACAGGCTGCAAGTGAAGTGAAAGCTCCAGAGATATGCCCAGCCCCTCTCTCCTATGGGGCACGTCACCGCCGTTGGAGAGTCTATTAGGGATAATTTGTGCACAACTTATGCTGAAGCTAACGCCCCCCTTTACTGTACCTGTTTTGAATGCAAGGTGTGTAACCTGCCCTTTATTTGAGCTCTGCATACCTGTGCAGGTAGTCAATTCAGGTGCAGCGTCTGTTTGGAAGCGCTGCCATTACCTTCTGCTGTACAAAACTTAAGTATACTTCAGGCTAGCTGCCTCCAGGGGTGTCAGCTTGCATTCAAATTTTAGAATTTAGATTAGTGTTAGCACATAATTTGCATCTGATTTGTATTCAAGGTGTGTATTTAGCCCCAAGGGGCTGGGCATATCTCTGGAGCTTTCACTTCACTTGCAGCCTGTGAGCGCTGCCCATTGCTTGCTGTCTTCTGAACAAATGTGTATACCATTTATGGCTAGCTGCACCAGGTAAGGATTATGATTTTAATTTTAGACTAGCTAGGGTTCACTGTTGGATATGTTTCACTGTTGAATATGTTTCACTGTTACATTAGTTTGAGGTTTTAACCTTTTTTTTTTCTTTTTTTTTGGACAATTTTCATTGTTTGAACATGCTTCACTTTTTTATATGTTTCACTGCTAGATTAGTGGTTAGTTTCTCTCCTATGGGGCACGTCACCGCCGTTGGAGAGTCTATTAGGGATAATTTGTGCACAACTTATGCTGAAGGTGACGCCCCCCTTTACTGTACCTGTTTTGAATGCAAGGTGTGTAACCTGCCCTTTATTTGAGCTCTGCATACCTGTGCAGGTAGTCAATTCTGGTGCAGCGTCTGTTTGGAAGCGCTGCCATTACCTTCTGCTGTTGTAGGTTCTGTCAGAAATGTGCAGCTTACATTGCGCCTGAGAAAATGGGTCAGATATTCCCCTTAATCTCACTTTAGATGTACCTTCATAGTGTTAGGCTTTGTTGCATTAATAAAGGGGTGACCTGATCACTGAGGTCCAGTTAAAATGAAGTGATTATATGTACACAGTAAACGAATTCCACATTGCAATCTATTGGCTTGCTTCTGCTGTAATTGCCTAGGCTGCAGGTTAGTGGAAAGGATATTCAGAAACGATAAGTTACAGCACTCGTCTGTATTCCAGGATTCATGTACTGTTTTCCTATTCATTGTCAGCCATTGCAATTTTCCAAGGTTTGGACAGTCTCAGTTATATAAATAACTGAGGCAGCTGGGCCTGACAATATCACTGGGAGGGAGAAGGTGCCCCAAAATTTAATAATCAGACACAAAAACGATCACGTGCTTCGCGGAGCACAGTCCGCTTCCTCAGTTTAAATAAAGCAGTGTCTGGGTAGCCAAGGTGCAGAGCTTGGAGCACCTAAAGTGGGCCTGACAATACTATTTTGACAACAAAGCATTCTGCTTAAAGTGAAACTGTAAACAAAAACTTGATTCACTCTTTATTTTCTTATGCTAGGTACACACTATGGGCTTTTCTGGCAGATTTGCTGTCAGATTGATTATTTACAACATGTCCGATCTGATTTCCAATCATTTTGGGATCGATTTCAGACTCTTTTCCGTTCCATTTCATTGTAAATCGATCGGCAAATGATCGGAAATCAGATTGGACATGTTGGAAATAATCGATCTGACAGTAAATCTGCCAGAAAATCTCAGTGTGTACCAAGCATTAGACCTATTAATCCCTTTGCAGACTATTTCTCAGGGAATTTGGATTTTACGGGTGAGGAGTGTAGCTGAGCAATTGCAGCCTTCCAGCTTCACCCCCCTGCACAAATCTTTAACTGCAAACTTTACAATATATTATACACAAAAGGAATGAGTGCGAGTCTGAACCAGGGCTTTAATTGCAATACTTTGGGGTACAAGCATGGGGGTTGAGTTTGAAAACGAAAAACTGAAAGGTTAAGAGCCACGTGCCATTTTTAAGGAGTCCTGGCTTACCTGTCTCGTGGGATATGTACAGCCCTCCCTTGTCAAAATGGGTATTCAGTGAACTTTTGTACTATGGTGTTTTTGTTTAAAATGTGCACTGAATTGTATTTCAACATGTAAAAATGCTTTAAAGGATACTAAAGCATGTTTTAAAACTCTTAAAAGCTTTAAAAATTCTTAATGAGCCCTAAGAAGAATTATTCACAAAGCTCTATTTTATACAGGATAATGTACAAGTAATGGTTGATTATAAATCGGTCATCTTTTTTTCTTACAGGGCACAGGTGTTGGAAATGTTCGATCACGCTTATGGAAATTATATGGTATGTATAAGTTAACATGTAACAGAAACTTTTATCATATCTTGCAAGATATTTTTGTCAGGGATAAGATTTAGGTTAGTGTGCTCAAAATATATTAAAGGACACCTGAAGTAAGGGCTGATGCACACTACAAGAGCTTTTCTAAGTGCATTGTTATTTTAAAAGCTCTTGTTAATGTTATCCTATATGTGTGTTCTCACTGGAGCGATGTTATTTTGTAAAAATCTCCCATAGCATTGCATTAGCAAGAGTTTTTAAAATCGATAGTTTAAAAAGCTCTTGTAGTGTGCACCAGCCCTAAGAGGGATTCTTATTGATTTTCTTTTAAAAATGTAAATGCCTGGTTGTCCTGTTGATACTTGTAGCCATAGACTCTGAATGAGTATGTGGATCAAATGTTTCTGACTGAAGTTTGACTGGATTAGCTGCATGCTTGTTTCATTGTGTATGGTTCAGACAACGGGTTACATAGTTATTTGGGTTGAAAAAAGACATCCATCCATCAAGTTCAACCAGGCAAGGTACAACACTAGCCTGTACACTCACATATCCTTGTTGATCCAGAAGAAGGCGAAGAACCCTTACAAGGCATTGTCCAACTAGATTCAGAAGGGGGGAAAATAATTTTCGACTCCAAATGAACATCGGATAAAATCCCTGGATGACATTATTTAAAAGGAAATAAAGATGGCAGCCTCCATATGCTTCTAATGATGTCCTTTAAAGGTCAAAAAGTCCTACAAATAACATTTTTCTGGACTATAAGACGCTCCTGACCATAAGACGCACCTAGGTTTAGAGGACAATGTTGCCGCCGTGATGAAGGGGTATCTTGTGGATTATACCCCCTTTCTACCTCATGCCCCCTTGTACCGCTTGTCTGCCTGTGACCCTCTGTCCCCCTTGAGCCCCACATGTATCCGCCTCTGTCCACCTTGTGTCGTCCTATATGCACCTTTGTGTCCCTCTTGTGTCCTCCTCTGTGCCCCCTTTATGTCCCCATGTGTCCTCCATTTGTCCCCCTGTGTCCTCCACTGCATGGACACAGTACATGGTGTCCCTGACATTGCGGCTGATTGGGGTTCGTATTGGCTGGCGTTCACAAGACAGGAACTCCCTGCATGTAGACTATAAGCCGCAGTGACTTTTTTCCTTTTTTTGGGGGGGGGGGGGGGGGGGGGGGAGTCTTATAATCCAAATAATACAGTAGATAATGGTGCGTAATGAAAGTATATAATACTATTTAAAGGGACCCTGAGCAGTAACGTAAAATAAGATTTCACTTACCTGGGGCTTCCTCCAGCCCACCGTAGGCCGCAAGGTCCCCCGGCGTCCTCCTGGCTCCTCTCCGTGTCCCTCCAGTGGCTCCCATTACCGATGACACCCAGGCCGAGTGTCGGACCGACTCTTCCTGGATCCCGGCGCTCGTCGTCATGGCGGCCGGCGTGTCAGGTCTGCACATGCGTGGTTTTCTATTTATAAACCGCGCATGCGCACACCTGTCACGCCGGCCGGCATGATGACGCGTGGTGGCCGGCGTGATGACGACGAGCGTCAGGATCCAGGAAGAGTCGGTCCGAACCCGGCCCGGGTGTCGCCGGTAACGGGAGCCATTGGAGGGACACGGAGAGGAGCCAGGAGGACGCCGGGGGACCTTGCTGCCTACAGTAGGCTGGTGGAAGCCCCCAGTAAGTAAATTCTTTTAATTTACGTTACTGCTCAGGGTCACTTTAAAGATGAAATGTTGCCGATTAAAGTATGTAAATAGTTTTTGGATTGTCGACATGTTCTGGCTACACCTAAAAGAACTGTTGCATAGCTATGGAGAATAGTTTTCATGTGATCTCTGAAACTAACCTAAAAAGTTAACTTTTCTTAAACACATGTACCCAAAGTGATAATCAAGTGAATAAAATAAATCCCTGCCCATGGGGTAAGGTGAACAGATTTACATCTCTTTGTAGGTGTACAGGAAAGGGTACTAACACTGCTTTTAGCTCATGCTCTGGGTGACTGCTCTGATGGTCGGGCTTGCCTAGAACTTGATTGAGGTGATTACTGTATTAAGTTAATTAACAATGAAGATGGGTCTGTGTCATTGTAAGTACCCTTCTTCAGGGGGCAGTCTTTACTTTATTCACTCTTTTTTCACTTTAAGTATACTTTAAGCAGTTATAATTTAGGGCTTTAAGGGGGTATAATCTAACGCTGGGAACACAGGACGCAATTTCCCGTCGGATCGACAGGAATTGGGCAAATATTTCTGACATGTCCATTCTTTTTCTGATCGAGAAAGGAATCAGTTTTGTGAAGTTATCATCGGAAAATCGATTATTTTATCGATCAGGAGCAGCTTGGACATGTACACACAGTACAATGTTCTATCCACGTACCCCTCGATCGCATGGGAAATTGCAGAGTGGGTTGCCAGCATTATAAGCAGACTTCCGGTCTTTTGTGACATCAGCATTGTAAACAAACAAGCTGTGCAGTATTGCGCATGTGCCAGCTGCATTATAGAGCAGAGCAGACTATGTTCTCTATTAGAACAAGTTCTACAGTGCAGTTGTTTTGTGCAATACAGCACTGCTAGTTTTGTTTACAATGCCAGGGCTGTCACATGGTACCCAGGGTTGCTGTGCTGAAAGTATATAATGGCACATCAAGAAGGTCAGGCTATTTTATAAACTTTAAGACCCGATAGGGTTGCTGTGACATGGGTAACTGTACTTTGAAAGCAAATTTTATCCTTGAATTTATTTCAAATCCTTTTTAAAAATATGCAAGAAATTGGCAAAAGAGAGGAGTTTATTGCTACCGAATAACATTTACATATGCTTATTGAATAGTTTCATTTCCAAAATTACTGTTAGATAAAACCAGTAAATTGATACCCATGAAAAAGAATTTGAGAACCGTCTAAGTAAAACACATTTGTCATCATTCCCGTATCTAGCATTGATTTTGTGTATTTATTTTTGGGGTGTATCGGTCAATAGCAAAGCAAAGCAAATATTAGCTGACCTTGTGTATTTAATATGTAATTTTCCTACAGTGAAACTGAAGGTAGAAAAGGAGAAGAATATGAAAAGTTCAGTTATTGTTTTGGGTGTAAGCCAAATTTATCAAATATGTGGGTTAATTCCAGAGATGCATATTTTACCATATCAATTATCCTCCATACATGTAAGAAAATAAATTAGAAATTGAGGGACACCCAGCATCAAAATCTGGACGGAGAGTATGATCACACGTTCTTATTACATAAAATGTGTAAAGGCTATACCAGCCCTCCTCCCATGCTAAAACCATTTGGCAAATACATTTAGCCAGTAATCATTCAGATCAGATGTGTCTGACTGGATTATCCACATGCTTGTTTTAGGTGTGTGTTTCTAATGCCAGGTAAACACAATGAGATTTTCTTGCAGATTTACTGTCAGATCGATAATTTCAAACATGTCCAATCTGATTTTCCCATAGGAGTGAATGGAAAATTGTTTGGAAATCAGATTGGACATGTTGACAATAATCGATCTGACAGTAAATCTGCCAGAAAATCTCATTGTGTGTACTAGACATTACACTACTGATGCCAGAATTATTATTATTGATTTATATAGTGCCAGTATCTTCCGTGGTGCTGCACAGCAGAGTGCAAGGTATAATATTATGGTATTAACAGTGCAAGACAATGGTGGATTGCAGCTGATGCAGTGAACAAATCAACTACAGATCTTTACATGGGAGGAAGACATGTACGCACATTACATGGCACTAGGGGATGAAAAGTAAAAAAAGCCCTGGCCAGTCGGCTTTACAGTCTAGAGGGAAAGGACATAAAGTGAAGGGAAGTTGTCTAAGATGGTAAAATGGTGGTCGGTGACAGGGTCTGTGGCGTCGGTGCAAAAATCGTCCAACTTCTCAGTTTATGAAACCACTGACTCCAGGTACCCAGAAATGAAACTCAAATGTGGTCAGTGGCCAAGGTGTCCTAACGGAGAGAGTATGCCCGCCTGAAGAGGTGAGTTTTTAGGTTGCTCCTAAAAATGCTCAGTGTGGCAGATGTGTTGAGGGAGGGAGTACCAGAGGAGGGGGTAGGATCAGGAGAAGTCTTGTAAGTGGGAGTGAGAAGAGGTGACCAGAGATGAAGACAGGTTAAAGCGGACCAGAACTCAGAACGTTCTCTCTGCTCTAAAATATACACAGCAGCATAATAACCTTTTAAAGGGAACCTAAACTGAGGAGATGGATTTTTCCTTTTAGGCTGCTTTCACAGTGGGACGTTACAGGTGCACGTTAGTGCAGCCTGTAACGCTCCCCACTGCACAGCAATGTAACTGCAATGGGCTGTTCACAGTGCCCACGTTGCGTTACATTGTAACGCTGCACGTCAATCTAAAGTGCAGCATGCTACGGCGTTAGAGCGGCTTTGCCGCGTTAGCCTGCTTGCACAGGCGCAGTGATTAGCCACATGGCTAATTAATATTCACTGCACTGTGCTGACGTCACTGGCGGGACCACGTGATGCGGAGTGTTTCGCTCACGTGATCTCCACCAGCGCATGTGTACTATAGTACGCATCACGGACGCATCAAATAGCCGCTTAACGCGGCTCTTTGCTAACGTCCTCTGCCACCACCATGCGTTGCATTAGGTGCATGTTATGCGACCTTAACGTAGCACCTAACGCAACGTCTTAGTGTGAAAGAAGCCTTAATATAATACCAGTTGCCTGACTCTCCTGCTGATCCTGTGTCTTTAATACTTTCAGCCACAACCCCTCAACAAACCTGCAGATCAGGGGCTCTGACTGAAGTCAGACTAGATTAGCTGCATGTGTGTGATTCGCTGCAGGTGTGTGATTCAGCCAATACTGCAGCCAAAGAGATCAGCAGGACTGACAAGAAACTAGTATTGTTTAAAAGGAAACGTCCATATCCCTCTCAGTTTAGGTTCCCTTTAAACAAAACATTTCTTTATTACATCTGATACAAATCCTAAAATAAATCTGCACTGTTTCTACTTCCTGATTCATGAAAGTAGACCTATTGTTAAAGAACAAGCAACACCCATGCTAACCTAGAAATACAAAACACATATATAAGTAGATAAATGCCACTTCTACTTGAATAACAGATGTATTGTGCTATCCACGTAGTGATTCCTGTGAATTTTTTAAAGGAAAAGCATAAAATCTTATACTAGGCAGTGGCCATTTTGCCAAGCTAATGCTGACATCATATCCTCCCTGACTCTTGATTCTCCCCCCCCCCCCCCCTTCTCTTGCTCATTGTGTATTTATTAGCTGCCCTCCTCCCAGTCTTCAGACACTCCCACTGAGGTGTATACTAGGAACTGCACTTTTTTTTTCTCTTCTCTCCTCCAATTGCTGAGTCTCCTCAGCCTTGCTTGTAAACACAAGTGATCAGAGGGTGTTTCAGATAAGAAGCTAGGCAGGGAAATACATGGAGGAGGAGGAATATATTATAGATAAAAAGAACCCCCAGCATTCAACTGTTTGGCACTGACTACTAAAGGGACAGTGCTCCTAAAATATGTGATAACTCCAAATCATAACAGCAGAAAAAGTTTTGAATGCAGGATCAACATCTTTATCACTTAATACACTCAGAACAGTTGCTGTTGAAATTTGATTTTTATGGTGACAATACAGCTTTAACCTCCTGTGCTTTCAAATGGCCTTCTCTGCCATAGGCAGTCATGTGACACGGGAGAGATCAGATTGTAACTTGTGATAAGACACAAATTAGGGGGAATTAGCCAGGCTAAACACTTAATACAGTGTGCATTTCTCTATGCATTTCTTCAGTCCTGTGCAAGAGTTCAGGTCCAGTTTAATGTTGTTAGTAGAGCCGAGATTGTGTTTAGGGTGGAATCTGGAAGTTTATTTAAATAAGGAGATGGGTTGTAAAGTGCTTTGTAGGCAAGAGTCAGGATTTTGCATTTTATCCTTTGTGTATCTGATTAGGTCATTGCTTATGCTGGGAATACACGTTGCGTTTTTGCCTTCGTTTTAGCCTTCGATTCGTTCGGTAAACGAATCGAGTGTTGAAAACGTATGTGAAAATAGTCATAATCTCATTATAGTTTTGATTAATAGACCCCAAAAACGAACGACTAGTGATCGAACATGTTTGATATTATCTCTTTATCCATCTAATCGAGCCATTGGTAGGCTTGATGGCTGTTCAGATCGATTATATATTCGTTTATGCTAGTCCGTCCCTGTAAAAAGGGATTTTCGTTTCGTTTCTTTGCAGCCTTCGATCATTGGAAAAACGAAACCATCAGAATCGAAAAAAAAAACGAAACCGTGGGTGGTGATATTAACTGTATGATCGATTATTTCGGGATCGAAAAGGACGAAAGGCACAATCGAAACGAAGGTTTAAACGAAGGCAAAAACGAACCGTGTATTCCCAGCATAACTTTGAGTAGGGTCATTGCTTACTTTGAGTAAGGTAGTTTCCTTTGAGTGGCTGGAACGAAATCCAAACTGGAGATCAACAAACTGGTAATGGACTTGAGGTACCCATACATCTAGCGATGATGGGCACATTCAACCAAGAGACAAATCTCTCTAATCAAATCTGATTAGAGAGAGATCTGTCAGCTGCCCATACACCGCAGGCAGCTTCCCAATCAATTTCATCTTAATATTGATCTGGAATCGGCCTTGTGACGCTGCGTCCGCTGCTTTGCCGGTCCAACACTGTCTCTCCTAATGTGCAGTGTGCCCGCCCGGTGCACTATACATAACCTGTCCATGGTCGCCGCTGTCTCCAGGGTCCATACACAGTCCTTGGTCCATACACATGCCCCACGTGGTTGCCGGTGGGCGCATGTATGGCGTCACACACACACCCATGTTACTTCGGCAACCACATGAGGATTGTGTATGGACCAAGGACTGTGCCCAGAGCCAGTGGTGGACAGAGACAGGTATTGTATAGTGCACTTGGGGGCACATTAGGGGGGGGGGGGCAGCAAAGGGGGATTCATCGCGTTAGTCGCTCGTCCCGAAATAGCCCGCCGTTAACAACTCACATCCGATTTAGCTCTACATCTTGCATCATAAACAACAACAAAAGGTGTCTTGCGCTCCTAGTCACTAGTACTCGTCCACAGACGTTTCCTCTTTAAACTCATGCACTGCGACGCTCCGTAATGGTGTGGCTTGGCAAGAAACTAAAAACAAATGGAGCGCGCCATAGTGCATTATTCAAAGGGATGATTTATTCAAAAATTCAAAGTTATACTCACAAGTGTATGGGTAAAACTCACATGTCAGCGGGCAGCCAGCCGCTTAACCTCAACAGTGTTCTTCCACTGTTGTTTTTAACATCTTGCATCATGTCTGACCAATTCATGCGATGGTCGATTGGCCTCCAAGTTGCCGGATGTATGGCGACATTAAGTCCAAGTAAATGTTTTGCTAAAGTAGTTTGGAAGAGAAGGGGAGGAGAGAGGTAGGACAGTAGTTGGGCAGGGAACAGGGGCTACGCATGCGCAGTAGTCAAAATCTACCAGAGCGGACTACAGAAAACTAGAGCGGCCTGACACAACAGCAAGTGAGCTTCAGGCAAGACAGCCTACAGGGTGCTGTGCTTGAATCATCTCAGATTTCCTTTATAGTGAACTTCCAGACTAAAAATCTACTCCGCAGCACTGAAAAGGCTTGGTGTTTCTTTAAGTTTCACAGCAAGTTTTCTTACCAAAGCATTATTTTTAGCTGCATTTTAGCTAAGCTCCGCCCCATCAAAGAAAACTGACTGGGCATTTTCCCCCTGATGCTGTGCAAAGCATGATGGGATTTGTGATGTTGTTCTCGTTGATTTGCACCTGGGAGGGGTGATCAGGACACAGGACAGTTGGAACTGTGTCTCATGCTCCCTGTCACCTCCTTTCAACCAAAAAGATAGCTGCCCTCATGAAATCACAAACATTTGCCTGTTCTTTTAAAACAAGAGTAGGTGAGAGATATTACCTATCTATTTTAATTAACATAATTATTGTAACTTAACCACTTGAGGACCGATTTACCCCCCCCCCCCCTCCCCTAAAGACCAGGCACATTATTGTGAAAATGGCCACTGCAGCTTTAAGGCCAAGCTGCAGGGCCGTACAACACATCACACAAGGGATTTCCCCCCCCCCCCTTTCCCTCCAACAGAGCTCTCTGTTGGTGGGGTCTGATCACCCCCAGGTTTGTTTGTTTATAAACAAACATTTGCTGGGTTTTTGTTTTGTTTTTTATATATATATATCTGAAAATTACCCTCCCTGCCTCCCTCCCCGTCTGCCTATCACAGAGATCGGCTGTGATAGGCTTCAGCCTATCACAGCAGATCGCTTCCAAGTCCCCCAGGGGGACAGCCGTGTCACACGGCTGTCCCCAGTACAGCGCTGCTGCTGATCGCAGCGCTGCACACTGTGTAAAGACGGCGGTTTAGAGTCTAACAGTGCCGCTTGGAGACCAAAGTCGGGGCGGAGCTCCGCCCCTCAAGCAGGAGATGCGCTCACAGCCTGCGCACGATCTGCAAATCCCAGCCCCAGGACTTGACGCCAATTGGCGTTAGACGGTCCTGGGGCTGCCGCCGCGACCACACCCATTGGCGTGGGGAGGTCTTTAAGTAGTTAATGACTATGGCCTTAATTCACTAAGCTTATCTCCTGTCTTTATTAACTCTTCTAGAGTTGTTACCATGGTGATAAGGCATGTAGTATTCAGGAAACATTTTACCTCAGGCAAACCTAAAGTTAACTCTTCTGTCTTTAAGTTAACTCTTTAATCCTTAAAATACCTCCAGAGTTAAAGACAGGCTGTTCATTAACTGCATGTGAAAATAACTACAGAGGAGGTAAATTAACTACAGAAGAGGTAACATAAGGAATGAAGAGATAAGATAACTCTCTTACTGTGTGGAGGTAAGTTTTCTCTTGCCTTATTATCTCCAGCATGATCTTAGTGAATTGAGGCCTATATGTTTGTTTAGGCTGAAGTTCCTCTTAATTGGACATTGGCCTCAATTCACTAAGATCATGCTGGAGATAATAAGGCAAGAGAAAACTTACCTCCACATAAGAGAGAGTTATCTTATCTCTTCATTCCTTAAGTTATCTCCTCTGTAGTTATTTTTACATGCAGTTAATAAACAGCCTGTCTTTAACTCTGGAGTTATTTTAAGCATTGAAGAGTTAACTTAAAGACAGAAGAGTTAACTTTAGGTTTGCCTGAGGTAAAATGTTTCCTGAATACTACATGCCGTATCACCATGGTAACAACTCTAGAAGAGTTATTAAAGACAGGAGATAAGCTTAGTGAATTGAGGCCATTGTCTTCAATTCACTAAGCTTATCTCCTGTTTTTAATAACGTTTCTAGAGTTATCACCATGGTGATAAGGCATGTAGTATTCAGGAAACATTTTACATCAGGCAAACCGAACGTTAACTCTTCTGTCTTTAATTTAACTCTTCAATCCTTAAAATAACTCCAGAATTCTAAAGTTAGACAGTCTGTTAATTAACTGCGTGAAAATAACTACAGAGGAGGTAACTTAAGGAATGAAGAGATAAGATGACTCTCTCACTGTGTGGTGGCAAGTTTTTTCTTGCCTTATTATCTCTAGCATGATCTTAAGGTGCGGTCAGTGGATTGTTCAGAAACGGCCTTATCAGTCTGCCTGACAGACTATACACATGCACTACTGTTGCTGGAACGCTCGCCCAGCGGGAGGGTCTGACCGACTTGTCGTTCATTGCCGTAGTGCGTGTGTACACACCTTTAGTGAATTGAAGCCATTATCTTATACAGTATCTGAATACCTAGTTTGTGCAGAAGTTTGTCACCTCTACTACTAATATTACACTTTATTATAAGCTATAATTTACTATCTTCCACATTTATGAAGACTTGTTTCTTGCGTGTTTCATATTGAAGATTTAAAATAATTCGTTTTAAGACCCCTTTCACACAGGAAGCTGAAGGCGGTAAGTTTACCACCAGGCTCTTGCTAGAACTCAACACGGGCAGTAGAGAGGTGGTCACCATGCTGAGTGTCATCCGATTGTGGCCATGCTTAGTTGGTAACTGCACCATATACCAAATGTTGACATGCGTGGGCAGGCCCGGATTTACATCACTGGAGCCTATAAGCACAGATGTCCTGGCACCGTAGACTTCGCCCTCCATAAACCTACAAATCCCCACGAACGGCACTGCAAGTGTGTTGGCTGGCCCAGCTGACACTTCTCACTTAGTTCCCCTGTCTGTCATAGGTTGCTACAAGTGTCCCTTAGCATTAGGTAGCCAGAGGTACCCTCAGTATTAAGTAGCTAGTGATGTCCCTATCTGCGGAGAGATCTCATCAGTGCAATGCTGAGAGCGGAGTAACCTATCATTTACCTTCTGCTTGGGACTCTGCATAGGGGAGGGAAAGAGGCGCTAGGGGAGGGGGGAGTGAGGCGCCTTTCCATCATCAGGTGCCTGTAGGCACGTGCCTACAGTGCCTTATGGTAAATCCGACTCTATGCGTGGGGTTAAAAACAAATTGCATTCGAAAGGCGCTCTGTGGCAGGCAGGATGAATGAACTGCTCTACAATCATGCAGTACAGCCGTCCGTCTAAAAGAGGCCTAACTTGTTGTGTTGGTTGCATCTAATTTGATTGCAAAAGCTGCATAGATGCACATAGTGTAAAACAGCCCTAAAGGACCAGTAGGGTGGCTTGAAAGCTCAACAGAAAAGGGCTTCCTTCTGATAGTCTGAGCAAAAGTAGCACTTCTGAGTATAGCTCTAACCAAGTATTGTCCTCCTCGTGTTCTCAGCTTATAGCACTCAAGTTTAATTCAGGATTGATTCTCTGCATGAGGGTATGTTTGTACTTCAGCAAAACTTGACCTTTTTTTCCACCTGTAGCTCACCCTCAAAATGCCCGTTATCACTAAAATGGACTTTAAGCCTGTACCAGTGAGTTCATATCTCTCTAACCTACTGCTCTGATGTGCTGCAAATGATCCGTAAGAACAAACTTCCAAAGCATTTCATGTTCTAATGGCACTCAATTGTGTCTTATTCTATCTGGAAGAACAGTTAACCCACTGAGTTATTTACTTTTATTCGCTATAGCCAGTTAGTCCTCTAATATTATATGTATACATGTTACCAGATATTAGCGCTCTTTTTCCACTGACCGCATTGTGATCTTTCAGATTGCATGCATCTTACTAGTTGCAAGGGCACTGTGATCAGCAGTTGGCTGATGGTGTAATGGTTAAGGGCTCTGCCTCTGACACAGGAGACCAGGGTTCGAATCTCGGCTCTGCCTGTTCAGTAAGCCAGCACTAATTCAGTAGGAGACCTTTGGCAAGTCTCCCTTACACTGCTACTGCCAATAGAGCGCGCCCTAGTGGCTGCTGCTCTGCTCTGGCGCTTTGAGTCCGCAAGGAGAAAAGCGCAATATAAATGTTATTTGTCTTGTCTCGTCTTGATTACCATGGAAGTCATGGTGCCCCTTTTCCACTGAAGCAATTCATGGTTTCTATAAACGCAGTGCATTCTACCTTTGCCCTGCATTTGTGTTGGTCAACGTGAGCTCTTCCAGTAAATTGAGATGCTGTGCAATTTTCAACCAATTTTCCTGTTTTAATTATGTTTTTCCAACCAATCATTAAAAAAGAAACAAAAAAAGCATGGAAAAAGCTTAGTGTAAATTGGAAAAAAAAAGTTCTTTGCAAGTGGGAGGGTTATAGGAGGTAACATTGGCAGCAAGTCTGCCTCTTCGTATCTGAAAATTTGACAGGGGTTCTGTTGACCTTTTAAAAGAACAAAAACTGCCACTTACCTGGGGATTCTATCGGCCCCTGCAGCTGGAATGTCCCGCGTGTCCTCTTCCAATGCAGCATTCCCCGCCGCTGGCACCGGTGTAATTATTCGTCTAACTAGATGATTAGAAGTGCGGCTGCCGTGCACAGGCTCGCTCCCGCGCGCGGCAGCCGCACTTCTATTTAACCCTCCTGGCGGTATATTAAAAACCGCCAGGGGGCAGCGCAGCCAGTTTTTTGATTTTTTTTTTTTTTTAAAATCATGTAGCGAGCCTAAGGCTCGCTACATGATAGCCGCTGCTCAGCGGCATCCCCCCAGCCCCGCCGATCGCCTCCGGTGATAGGCGATCAGGAAATCCCGTTCAAAGAACGGGATTTCCTGGAGGGCTTCCCCCGTCGCCATGGCGACGGGGTGGGATGACGTCATGGACGTCGTGACGTCTAAGGGAGTCCCGATCCACCCCTTGCCGCTGCCTGGCGCTGATAGGCCAGGCAGCGCAGGGGTCTAAGGGGGGGCTGTGTTGCGACGCAGATAGCGGCGATCGAGCGCGGGGCGGCGGCGATCGAAGTGCTGACGCAGCTAGCAAAGTGCTAGCTGCGTTCAGCAAAAAAAAAATTACTCAAATCGGCCCAGCAGGGCCTGAGAAAACCTCCTGCGCGGCTTACCCTGGGGTTACCGCCAGGAAGGTTAACTAGTTAGACTGATAATTATGCTGGCGGCGGGGAACGGTGCATCGGAAGAGGATTTTTGTTTTTTAAAAGGTCAACAGACCCCCTTTAAGTCAAAACTCAGGGTTTTTTTTTCTGTAGAGATTATGGTGGAGGGGGAATAAGAGGCACAGATAACCTTTTGTGCTTTATTTAGGTAGCCAAGCCTCGGGCCATTTCTCCTTTGATCATATTTTTATGTAATCTATTCTATATCTCTACTTATATTGATGTGGAATTGTATTTTAAGAATTGTATTTGCTGCCATTCCTCTTATATTCTCAAACACACACTGTATAATCTGGTGTATAAGACTACTTTTTAACCATTGAAAATCTTCTGAAAAGTCAGGGGGCATCTTCTACGCCGGGTGTCATTGATGCCGGGTGCAATGTCCTATCCTGTTACTGAGTCTCAGATCTCGCTGCTAAGGACTGTAGTGAAGAAGCGCAGGCGCAAATGTGCAAGATCTGAGAGGCAGAGAAGGAGGTAAATAGGTTACAAGCGTGGGCCAGAAGGGTTCCTCTGATAAATAGGTACAGGGAGAGCTGACCAATCCGCTTAGGGAAAGGGAGAGTTGACCAATCTAGTCAGTCATTCACCTGTATACTGTTATATACTGGGTACCACATACAGTACAGCACCAGTATCTGTTCATACACAGCACCAGTGTATGATTATTATTTTTTTTGGTGTGTGTGCATTGGAAGAGGGGTAGTCTTAAGCGGCGAGTATATCCCAAACTCTATATTTTAACTGGAAAAGTAGGGGTCGTCTTATACGCCGATAGATAGATAGATAGATAGATAGATAGATATAGATATATAGATATCTCTCTCTATATGTATATATATGTATATCTATCTCTCTATCTCAGCATTTGCTGTCCTCTATCACAGAGGTCCCCAACCTGGGGGCCGCGGCCCCCTGGGCAGATTTCTGGGGGGCCGCGGCGGATCTGGCCTTTCTCCCTCTCCCCCCAGCGTCCGCCGTTCCTGATACCTTATGAGCGGGCGGCCGCTTTCTTCCTTATATTCCCCATAGCCCCTCTCGCATCTCGTATTACAGCAGCGCTTGCTGTGCGACTGCTGTAAGGAGGGAAGGAGGCGGGGCAGCGTTTCCATGGTAACGGCGATCACCGCTACAGGAAGCCGCTGCCCTATTTACTACCCTTCCTTACAGCAGCCGCGCGGGAAGCGCTGCTGTAATACGAGGTGCTGCAAGAGGAGAGGCGCTATGGGGAACATAAGGAAGCGACTGCCCGCTCCTAAGGTAACAGGAGCGGTGGCCGCGCGGGGGAGGAGAGGAGAGGCTACACTGGGCTAACTGTACTGGCGACACTGGGGCAGCGATACTGGGCTAACTATACTTGCTATACTGGGCTAACTATACTTGCTATACTAGGCTAACTGTACTTGCTATACTGGGCTGACTGTACTTGCTATACTGTGGTAACTGTACTAGCTATACTGGGGTAACTATACTTGCTATACTAGGCTAACTGTACTTGCTATAGTGTGGTAACTGTACTTGCTATACTGTGGTAACTATACTTGCTATACTGGGGTAGCTATACTTGCTATACTAGGCTAACTGTACTTGCTATACTGGGGTAACTACTGGCTATACTGGGGTAGCTATACTTGCTATACTAGGCTAACTGTACTTGCTATACTGGGGTAACTATACTTGCTATACTAGGCTAACTGTACTTGCTATACTGGGGTAACTATACTTGCTATACTGGGGTAACTATACTTGCTATACTAGGCTAACTGTACTGGCTATACTGGGGTAGCTATACTTGCTATACTAGGTTAACTGTACTTGCTATACTGTGGTAACTGTACTTGCTATACTGTGGTAACTGTACTTGCTATACTGTGGCAACTGTACTTGCTATACTGGGGTAACTATACTGGCTATACTGTGGTAACTGTACTTGCTATACTGCGGTAACTGTACTTGCTATACTGCGGTAACTGGGAAAAAAGGGGGGGCTGCTGCCGCCGACAGTAGCCACGCCCACTCACCCCGCCCCCCAGGGGGGCCCCGGAGAGAATTTTGGTCGGGATAGTGGGCCCTGGGCTCAAAAAGGTTGGGGACCCCTGCTCTATCACATTTATTGTCCATGTCCCATTTGTAATGGACCAGTTGAAAAGGGCACAGACAAGACAAGACATAACATTTATATTGCGCTTTTCTCCTGGCCGACTCAAAGCGCCAGAGCTGTGTATGCCCAGCATAAGGGCCAATTCACACTAGAAATCGCTAAACGCTAATGCAAAACGCTGAGCGATTGTCTGGCGTTTTTTCCTAGCGATTCTTCACTGTATAGAGAGCAGTTTCCCAGCAATTAGCGTTTTGCAATTTGTAGGGCAATTCTAATACTTTTTGAATCGCTAATTGCTCCAGAATCGCACAGAAAACGCTGCATGTAACGCGTTTGCGTTTCAGCAAATCGCTAACCGCTTAGATGAGAACACTTCCATACACTTTCATTGTGCACACGTTTCAAAAAACCCCAGCGATTTTCAGCAAAGGTGAAATCGCTCTGAAAACGCACAAGTGTGAATGGACCCTAAGGCTTTATGGTAAACTGCAGCAAAGCATCACTGTTAGCATCTGTAGAATTTAATTCCTTCTCCAGTATTTTGTGTATATTATAACAGGAATTGGTGGGTGACTGCGCATACGTCACAAGACCTAACTAGTGTCTTTTTGGACTTTCAATTACACTACGACAGACTGTTTTATGTTTGTCTGTAACTTTTATAAGACATTCTGTCTGTTTACCCTTTTTTGAAAAATGTAATAGAAATGATTGGAAACAAAAGATGTGCTTCTTTCCATCAGTTAACATTCTTGCAGAAAAAATAGCTTATGCAATGGTCTTGCTTAGAAGAAGGTGAATGTATATGTTCATATGGCCAGATAGATATATTCATGTCACGCAAGTGTGGTTACTTGAGTATTTGTAGTTACTGTTTAATCTAAACTTTTTTTTTT